>NW_015622821.1:3619566-3720747 GCF_000835515.1 Exophiala oligosperma
AGGGGGGGGGTGCGGGCAAGACGAAGTTGTTCCAGGTATTGAGTTCAAAGTCGATGACCCAGTAGAGCGTGATGGGGGTTTGTGCCTTGTCTGGCTTGCCGTCTGGATTCAGCCGGCAGGCACGCTGGGTGAGACAGGAGAGCGTTGAGGAGACGGGCGTGCTTGGACGCTCTCTCGAATCGTTCTTGGGGGTTTGGACCTTTTGGAGCCATGCTGGGCGGGATGTTGACGAGTCAATGCTGAAAGGACCTTTCTTTGGTAGATGTTGGATGGGCTCTTCTAAGGTACACACGAGTACGAGTCAAAACTGTCAATAAGGAGGCACCGCTTTACGCGGTCGGAGAACGCGTTGTGACATTGCACATGACGCGTCTTGTGTTTCACCGTTGGAATATGACCCTCGTCCGAGCATCTATTCCATGAACGTGCATTTTAATCACCTCCTCCATGTTTTCAGCTTCGCTGATTTATCTCGCTGTGTATCCGCCATCAACAACAAAGTCCGCGCCAGTGGTGTAAGTGCTTGCATCCGAAGCGAGGTAGAGATACACCCCCTTGAGCTCTCTAGGGTCGGCATCTCGTTTCATTGGCGTCAATTCATACCAGTGTTCCTTCATCTCGAATGGACAGTCTCCACTAATGGCAGTGTCTATGTATCCAGGACTGACAGCATTGACTCTAGCGAATCCGGCCCATTCCACAGCCAGACTCTTCGCGAGATGTATCACACCTGCCTTTGCCGAATTATAGCATGCCTTTTGATACGAGTTTAGTTGTGCGACACTTGTGGCGAGCAGCATCATCACTCACCTGTTGTTGAGGCACGTTTGCTGCGTGACCAGACATGCTGGCTGTGAATATCATATTTCCGGATCCTTGTTTCCGAAAGATCTCACCGGCCACACGAGCGCAGTAGTATGCTCCATTATAGTCGACATTGACCACCCGATGCCAATCCTCCAGTTTGTCGTCGAGCCCTCCGGCCTTTGAAGGAATACCGGCATTGGCAATCATAACGTCGAGTCGACCAAAGTCTCGGACGACCGCTTGTACGGTGCTTTCGACCTGTAAAAGAAGATCTTAGCACTTGGATTGCTTGGAGGCAATTCGATCAGTTTTACCTGGCCATATTCGGCAACGTCGCACTGGTAGGCCTTGCACTTGATGTTGAAATCTTTTTCGATGGTCGCCGCCAGCTTCGAAGCGTTCGGTGACTTGTGATACCACAATGCAATGTTTGATCCGGCTTCAGCGAGTCCTCGGCAGATTTCATAGCCAATGCCACCGCTACCACCAGTACAGATGGTCACCTTCCCAGTCATGTCGAACATCTTGAAGACTGAGTCCTGTACCGGTGGGTTTGGCCATCGCTTGCTGACAGGAGTACCTAGAGAACCCATATTGGCGAGATTTGTGCGTTGGTTCCTACTGCGTGTTGTGTCTGGAGGCGTCTGGAGGCTGTTTCTAGACGTTATGCGAGGCAAACATGGGCTCTGGTCTTACGAAGCACCGCTCAATGCTGGTACAATTTAATACTATATATCTGACTATCATGACCCAGGCTATCAATTCGGAATATCTACCGCATCATATGTGGTCAGAATGATCTTTGGTTGTGATACTCTTGAACCCCGTCAAGTGTATTCTGGAGCGCTGTGTCACTCGGAGGACAATTTACTCGGAGTATTGTGCTCCGCCATGTTGAACATGTTATCCGAATACAGGGTACCAGTGGAGTATCCACTCCGTTACCGTGATCGGGTGACGTTCTCAAATCAACCTTCCAACCCCACGGAGCACTGTTCTCCTTGACTAAATCTTTGGGTCACCACGTCTTTTCCCAGAACTGCCACTCCGCGTTAGTCCACGTTCGCCCCATGGTAGGAGAGACTGGCTCCTCCTTATTGCGGAGTTATGGCGAGGAACGGGACATGGGTGTGGTAATTCGAATCAAACTATTAATACTCGCAGTTCGCCATTTGTGATCGGCATATCTGACTTGCACAAAAAGCTTGACGAAAGCGACCCTTTGTATCAGCATTCCAACAACTCCCGAAATGAAAGACCAAGATATTGTCGGCGAGGCTCTTGCCAAGGTACTTCCTCAATATGGGAAGCCATGGTACCGTGTTCCGCATCTGCTGAAGTTGAATCTTATCCTTCTGGTGCCTCTATTATCTTCGGCGGTCGCGGGTTACGATGGTATGAAGATGCTCGCAGGGCGGCTCCGTCGTGACAGAGACTAATCTGTATTCTAGGATCGATGATGAACGGTCTTCAGTCGACCGATTCCTGGAAGAAATTCTTCAACAATCCAACTGGAACTAGACTCGGGGTAGTTAATGCAGCCCAGTCGATCGGATCCGTTGCTGTGCTCCCCGTTGTTGGTATGGTCAATGACAAGATTGGTCGGAAATGGACACTCTTCATTGGTATCGTCACGATCATCATCGCCAGCATCATACAAGCTGCATCCATCAACTATGGCATGCTGGTGGCCTCAAGAATCATTGTTGGAGCTGGGGGTATGCTCGTCTCTCAGCCTTCACCTATGCTCATTGGAGAGTTGAGTTTTCCTACACATCGAGGAAAATTCACCTCGCTCTTCTGGACATGCTACTATTTCGGGGCAATTTTGGCTTCATGGTCGACGTGAGTGCTCGCTTTCTAGTCCCTGGGAACATTGTCCTGACAATCACAGATATGGCACCCAAAAGCATATTGGATCTTCCGATTGGGCCTGGCGAGCACCATCTATTCTTCAAGCTGCTTATCCATTCATTCAGCTCTGTTTCTTCTGGTTCGTTCCAGAAAGTCCCAGGTGGCTGGTAAGCTCTCATCAGAGTCAGACTTTACTCTGATGTTAACTTCATTGCAGATTGCGAACGGAAAAATTGCTGAGGCCAGGGAGATTCTCGCTCGCTATCACACTGGCGGCGATTCTAACCACATGCTTGTTGAGTTTGAGATGGCTGAAATCTCCTCTGCAATCGAAGCTGAGAGACAAGCTGCTGCAACGAAATGGAGTTCTCTTGTATCAACTCCTGGCAATCGCAAGCGAACATGTAAGCTTCCAAGCTTCTCCTAGTCTGGCTGTGGTACTGACTTTTGTAGTTATTGTGGTTTGCCTAGGCGCATTTGCGCAGTGGAATGGTGTGGCTGTTGTTTCCTACTACCTGACCCTGGTTCTAGACACAGTGGGTATCAAGGATGCTGATACGCAGACACTTATCAATGGGTCAGCCTTATGAACATTCCTCCTTGAACTGACGAAGCTAACCTCACCTCCAGTTTGCTCCAAATCTTCAACTTTTGGGCAGCTGTCAGTGCGGCTTTCCTCGTGGATCGCCTTGGCCGAAGGACGCTGTTCACCTGGTCTGGCATTGGCATGTTGATATCCTTCGTCATATGGACCGCCTGTTCCGCCGTCTTTGACATGAGCGCAAACAAAGGAGCAGGTGTGGCGGTGGTCGTCTTCATTTTTATCTATGTGAGTCCAATATGATCCGGTATTCAGTGCTGGCCGGCGGACACCACTAACAGCTCCTTAGTTCTTCCACTACGACATCGCATACACTCCTCTTCTCTTCGGTTACAGTACCGAAATTCTTCCATATTCGCTTCGCGCAAAGGGGTTGACTGCAGAAATGCTGTCCATCTACGGCTCACTGGTCATTCTGGCTTTTGTGAATCCAATCGCGCTTGACAACATAGGCTGGCACTACTACATCGTATTTTGTTGCATTCTGGTTGCAATTAATGTCATCACCTGGTTCTTTTTCCCAGAGACAAAGGGACACAGTCTGGAGGAGATTGCTGAAATCTTTGATGGGCCCCAATCACGTCCTATGATGGATAGTATTATGCTTGGAAAGGACGACGAAAACCAAACCGTTCAGCATGTTCAGAAAGTCTGAGGGCACATCGACGCAAATATTTACGGTAGTATTCATTCCTATACTTTTGGCTACCTCAGCATGTGCTGGCTTCGTTCGGAGTAGAAGTTAGAAATTATTCTCCATCCGAGACCGAAGTTCGGATTAAATCTACATTTAATGATATATTTGGCCTGCTGTATACCTTAGGGCGGATCATTTGAGTCAACACTGCCATTTTCCCGTCATATCACAGAACTCAGCATTTCATGTTCCAAAATACCTCGCTGAGCCCTCGAGGAGTCACACACTCAGATCGCTGATCATATTTCAAATGGATGAGGAAGTACTCGATACACCTGTCGAGAAGACTCTTTCATCATGCTCAGACTGTCGACGACGAAAACTTCGTTGTGATCGTGGCCAACCATGCGATAATTGCACAAGACACGGGCGAAACTGTTCTTATGAAAAGATTTCGAGAACTCCTTTGACTCGGAAGCATCTGAGTCATGTGGAACAAGAACTTGCCAAAGCGAAAGCACTTCTCCGGCAATATCAAGGCGGCCATTCACTTTCGGCGCCGTCCCCTTCGAGTCAACGTTTGGGCAATCAGAGACTGGAACATGCTTCTGATTCAACCTTAGGGAACGCTCCTAACAGTCCCCGGTTGAGTTCCCAAGATGAATCGTCGGACATAGCTCTTATGGTAGGACATGAGACGTCCGTCGTCTCTACGACAGGACCGAACGGCATTGACGGCCGCCAACAACCTACTCAAAGCACTGCAAATGGCAGTCGCACGATTAGTCCGACTTTCTCTCTAGAAACATCGCCCGCTCATCCAGATTTTGACTGGGATGAACGCATTCAGAAAACTAATCATGCTCATTTCATTGACGGTATGGCTAGTTTGCCTGAACGAACAGCGCGAGGGTATATGGGAATTGCTTCTGGTGCGGCACTTCTCAGGCTTGCTGACGATACAGCCGATGCCTCTCTCGAAATCGACAACAACCAGAATGAGGAGAACATGCAGGATACTCCTCCAATACCCAATGCTATCTTTTCACTGTCACAGCTTGAACCTTTTGTCGAGGCATACTTCGCCACGTATCACATTTCTTATCCCATCATACATGAAGCCACCTTCAGAGCACAATTCATGGAGGTTATACCCCGGCCAAAGGGCAATGCGTGGAAAGTCCTTTTGCACATTGTTGCCGCAATGGGTGCCTTTGCCTCTTCAGTCACGGCGCCAGAGGTTGATTTGGCACTATTCGAAGCTACCAAAGCACACATGTCAATAGACATGTTGGAGACAGGCAACATAATCCTGGTGCAAGCACTCACCTTGATTTCGAATTATGTTCAGAAACGAAACAAACCAAATTCCGGCTACAACTATTTGGGACTTGCAAAACGAATGGCCATGGGAATAGGATTGCACAAGGAATTTCCAGCGTGGCATTCCAATCCCTTCAAACTCGAGACGAGACGGCGTGTTTACTGGTGTCTATATATTTTCGACGTCGGAGCCACGATTACCTTTTCGCGGCCACTGGATCTACCAACGGATGGTATCGAGATCCAACTTCCACTGAATGTTGCCGATAGCGATATCACAGTCAATACGAAGAGATATCCTGCGGAGGTCCAGGAAACCACGCTGTATACACCTGTGCGATGTCAAGCCAAATTCCACCTGGCAACGACGCAAATCTATGCGAAGTTGATTTCGGCACCCTTTCCATCCGCAGAGCAAATGCTCCAAGCCGATGATGCTAACTTGGTGAAGTGGTTACGAGAGATCCCTCCTTACTACCAGGAAGGCGCCGACCTACCTTCCAAATTCCGCCTGTCTCAATCGATACTTCAATGGCGCTGGCGCAATTTCAGAATTCTCATGTATCGACCCTTTTTGATGCGCAAGTTTCTCACGAAGAAGCGAACCGTTATAACTACATCCCCTCACGACGAGAATGCGATTCAACGATGTCTAGACGCTGCGGCAGAATCAATCCAATCAATCACCAGCTACTGGCAACAGAGTAATCCTCAAAATGTTTTGGCATGTTGGTATTCATTGTATTTCTTGTTCCAGGCAACGCTCATTCCCGTCATCTGCCTGAGGAATGAACCACACTCATCTCTGGCCGGTGCCTGGCGGAATCAAGTATTCAGCGCTCTCGAAGCCATTTCAGACATGTCTCGCCTCAATTCTGCCGCCACCCGATGCTATAATATCATCACCAAAATATGTGGAGCGTATCTGGGCCAAGACAGTACTGGGCAGTGGGAAGGCCTCTCTGCGACATCCGAAAGTCCCTTGACACAGCTCAATGCTCTCAACACCTTCATGTGGCCAATGACGGAACCTCAGTACTTTTCCAATGGTTACGACCTCGCTTTTCTGGAATCTGTGCCGGTTGACTTTGTGAACCAGCAGTTTCAGATGTGATCATGGACTAGCTTCCTTCATGGTAAGGAGTAAGCGCCATCGATCACCAGATTCGCTCCGGTCATATACGACGACGCGTCACTGGCCAGGAAGACATAAGCCTAGATATCATTAGCTGGCTTTCTTCACGGTGATTTGGTACAAGCATACCCCTTTCAGCTCATAAGGGTCACACAATCTTTGAGCTGGGATCATGCCAAACCACTTATCGCGCCACTCCTGAGGGTGAACTGATAGCATATCAGTTGCGATGAAGCCCGGAGATACACAATTGACTCGGCAAAAGTCAACCCATTCAACAGATAGACATTTGGCCAGCATCACCAAACCAGATTTTGAGCTATTGTAAACAGACTGGCGTTGCGGGGTATTCACCAGGATCGCACTGACGCTGGCGGTGAAAATGATGTTGCCAAAGCCTTGTCGTTTGAAGATACGACCCGCGGCTTGGGCTGTCCAGAAAGCACCGTCCAGGTTGACTTTCATGATCTCTCTCCATTGGTCGACCGTTATGTCCTCAGCTGCATAGTGCGAGGCAATGCCCGCGTTTGCGACGACAATATCCAGCTTCCCAAAGTCCTTGGCAATTTGATTCAACACTGCTTCAATCGCCTCTTGGTCCTTGACTTCAGCTTGGTATGCACGGCACTTGACGCCATTTGCGCTTGCTATCTCCGCCGCAACTGCTTCTGCATCCTTGGAGGAGTTGTAAATCACGGCAACATCTGCACCGGCTTCGGCAAGGCCTCTCGAGACTTCCAGGCCGATTCCTCGAGAACCACCTGTTATAGCTGCCACTTTGCCTTTCAAGCTGAATGCTTGAAGCACGTTTTGGTTATCTGGCTTTGCGAGAACCATGTTGTCAAAGAATTTAGTGACAAGGTCTAATGGAGTTGTCAAAGAAAAGCACTTTTACTGTTTGATTATTGACATGAGATCAAATAGTCCGGGTTTATTACTGTGTCTGCAAAGTTTATGGAGTACACAGCAACTGCTAGAGCCACCTGCAACTCGTCCGCAAAGATACTACACTTTTACTGTGCCGGCCATGCATTCCCGTTTTGTTCGGAGAATGACCGCGAGACGTCTGTGACGGTACGGAGTACTCGTAGCGAAGCCTCCTATGCAGTCATCTTTGCCGCTGGGGGGCCCGAATTGCGGAGACTCGGTACTGTGCCGGCAGAAATCATTTCGGAGGACTGTCGTCCGGATCCCTTTTTTCACTCATCTCACGGTCACACTCTCAATCATGAGATCGTATTTGACAATCTTGTTCCGGATCAGGTCTCCATTGATGGCGTCGTTTGTATCAAACCTCATTTGGCCCTTTTCCAGCGTCGGTTCGATTCCGGCAGCCACGTGGCGCCTTGCAACTCTTTCCCGAGCCAAACATGGTTCGACGTCGACAAAGATCTTGAGATCGAGGTACACATGGATGTCTCTCCACTTATCTTCGTCGAGAAGGAGGTAGTTTCCGTCGAGGACGATGATTGATGTCTCGGGGGATATCCCGATGTCGTCGTTCCTTGGGTCCTTCTCGGCGTGGTCGAACGACGGCGCGAGTATCGTCGGTCTGTCTGAAGGTGGTAGCCGGGCGGAATCGGCGAGACGCTTGATGAATGCGACCATGGCATCGACGTCAAAGGTCCAAGGCGCTCCACGTCGGATGTATGCTTCTTTTCGGTTCGGGAGGCTGTCAAGGTATTGTCGAGTGTAGTGAAACCCGTCCAGTGGTATTGTTTGCGCTCGACATTGAGCAGCAGCAGCAGCATCTGGTGGTGGCTCTTTTCTGTTGTTGTTGTTGATGAGGCTCACAACGGTCGCGGCGATTGTGCTCTTTCCACAACCCGGAGGACCTGCTATACCGACGATGAGTCGACCAGGTGCCTTTGCACGAGCCGCGGCGTGAATGTCGGCTGCCAATTTTGAATAAGTCTCATCCATTGTGCTAGTTAGGTAGAGAATATGCGCGCAATAAGATGGTGCTCAACCAGACATGACGTTTTCTCGTTGTCGCTGGCCCCAAGGATCCTGCATTCTATACCTAGTAGCCATAGCATTCGGAGCCTTGAAGCCTCGTCTGATATCTTTACTCGTACAGCATCGAACAGGGTACTCCATATGGTGTATTCTCCACAGTTCCAATTGTTTGAGCTTTGCATTGGGGAGGAAGGGGGGTTGTGGATCTCTACAACGTACGGACCACTGTCTTCCGACTCGGGAGTCATCGTTCCAGACAGACAATTGATCCGGTCCTCAGAATCGACCTGTATGATATGTCTCCTCGGAAAAGAATCACTTGCTCCGTAACGTTTCATGTCCATCGAGCAGCGCATTTGATGACATTCTGGAGTATCCACTGCTTGATCAATAACCATACCATCTTCAAGTCCAAACCAAACAATAATTAACCATACCTCGTCGTCTCTTTGCTTGATAACGTTCTGCAAGTCATACCGGACTCCTCTTGAGTTCAGGGTATATGTTTCATCCATTTTCTTCTGTCGAGGCGAATACCTCTTGAATTTTGTGCAAACCGCATTCATCCGCTTGCCACCTCATCTGTGACCGAGGACAAGGACAAAATCAAAGATATCTACCATCACTCATTCTCGCGGTCAAAGAATACGCCGAAGCATATCTCTTCTTCTTTATTTGGTCCCAAAATGGGCGACGCCGGAAATGTCGAAAAGGGAACCAACCCATCGTTCGTCCTCAAGGCCGTCAAGGACGTCAGCTTCGACGACATCCCCAGGCCGACGATGACGGACCCTTACGATGTCCTCATCCACGTCGGGCAGACGGGCATCTGCGGCAGCGACGTGCACTACTGGCAACGCGGCCGCATCGGGGATTTTGTCTTGACGTCGCCCATCGTCTTGGGTCACGAATCCTCGGGCACGGTCGTCGAGGTCGGTTCGGCGGTGAAGAATTTACGGGTCGGGGACAGAGTCGCCATCGAACCGGGGGTGCCCTGTCGACACTGCGATTACTGTCGGTCGGGATCCTACAATCTGTGTCCGGACACCGTGTTCGCGGCGACCCCTCCACACAACGGGACCCTCTCAAAATACTACAAGACGGCCGCGGATTTTTGCTACCCCCTGCCGGACCACATGAGCCTCGAGGACGGGGCCTTGTGCGAACCGGTCGCCGTGGCCGTACAGATTTGCAAAGTCGGCAACGTTCGCGCGGGTCAGACGGTCGTGGTGTTTGGTTGCGGCCCCATAGGACTGTTGGTGCAGTGCGTCGCCAAGGCCTACGCGGCGAAAACGGTCATTGGAGTCGACGTGAGTCGAAGTAGGATGGAGTTGGCGAAATCCGTGTTGAAATGTGCAGACGGGGTGTTTGAATCAAAGCCGATGCCTAGGACGGAACTTGGGGAAGGAGACGCCACCGAAAAGGAAAGCGAGTGGAACGCAAGGGCCGCCGAGGAGATCAAACGGACGTTCGACTTGGGAGAGGGTCCCGACGTGGTCGTCGACGCGACCGGCGCCCAAGCCTGTATCCAGACGGGGGTGAACCTCTGTAAAAAGGGTGGGACGTACGTCCAGGCGGGCATGGGGAAAGAAAATGTCGTCTTTCCCATCACCACGGCGTGCGTGAGGGACTTGACCATCCGAGGATCGATCAGGTACACGGCGGGAGTTTACCCTGCGGCCGTCGACCTGGTGGCTTCGGGTAAGGTCGACCCGAAAGTGTTGATCACTCACCGGTTTCCTTTTGAAAAGGCGGAGGAGGCGTTTGAGATTGTGAAGAAGGGAGGTGAGAACGTTCTCAAGGTCGTCATCGAGGGTGTGAAATGAAGTGAGTCCCCGACTCTCGCCGAAGGGGTAAGGAGGTGTATATCATCATATATATTCAGTTTTGGGTAATAAAAGAAAAGAGCTTTAGTGGTTCCGAGGTGGCACTAAACTTTGTCAATGGGTAATTCGATGAAGACTTTCCAAAGTCTCACCGTGTTCCTCCTTTGTCATACTCTACCAAGGCTGCGAGGCCCCTTTTGTTGGTGGCTCCACTTTGTATGCATCCCGACAAGTCAAGTCTCTACGTCGGTGGAGGGTCAGTATGGAAAATGGAAAGTATCTTGAAACCGCACACTGCGAGATGTTGGAAAAATTACAATAGAAAAAAGATTTGTGGTTGGGAAGAAGACATGATCAAGGTTTAAAAAATGAATATCAGAAATTGTACAGTGGTATCTCTTTGACAACACAGGACTCTCCAAAAAGAAACACAATACGATATTACAGAGTACTTGGTGTCAATAGGAAAGGACATTCGCTTCCTTTGCCTCACCTCGCCTCTCGTCATTTCACACCAACCACAACGACGCCATCCACGACCTCGCTAAACATGGGGTATCGAACAATCAAATTTACCGTTCTCCGCTAGATGGAGGGGGGTTTTTTTTCCACTCAGTATTGGTACTTTTTGTTTAGTACTTTTCATAAAACCATGCCATGGCCTTGTCGAAGATGGATTTGCCGCCGGTCTCAATCACGTCACCGTGACATGGGATGATACGTTCGACGTCCCAGGACGACTTGATCTTTTTTGCCGATTCGGCGAACCCGGCACGGTCACCTTTACTGGCGGCGTACCACAAAAACCTCTTCTGCCATACCATGTCACCTCTCGTGTTCATGATGCCGCCAAAGAGTTTCGTTAGGATGCCGGATTGTGCATCGACGCCGGACTTGGAGAATTGCTCGGTGGCGGGAAGGTTGAAGAGGAGATCTGCTTCTATCATTGTCCTGGTGGGTTTGTGAACTATATTGGTTTGGGTTGTTGGTCAGTTCCTTGCCCACACGTACGGCAATACCACATCGACCGACGAGTTGGACTGGACGAGGGGATCAAAACTTACAAAACACAATCTCCTTGTTCGGGTGCATCGGGAAGTACTCGGACGAAAACTCCTGGTCGAATTCGGTCGTGACAGGCATGTCGGTCTTGACTTTGGCAGTGTAGACGTGGGAGAACTTGAGGTGGGCGTGTTTCTCGGGGAGTCCCTCGGGTCCGACCAGTTCAGCCTGGGGGAATTCTTTCGCCCACGCGTCGACCAACAAATGGTGCTCGACGTCCGGCGCGACGATGTACTTGATCGGTCCCATTGCCTTGACCTTGGCCTTGACTTCGGCGGTGAGTGCGACGGGGGAGAAGACGGCGACGTTCCCCGTCTGGAGCTTGACGAGGGTCGCGCGACCACCAATCTTGATGCGACCGAAGCGTAGAAAGGGCACGTTGAGTGTGGTGATGGGTGTGTTGGGGATGTCCCGAATGACGAGGACCTTTTCAGGGTCGCCGGTGAACAATTTCGACGCCATTTTTTCTACTTGGTAGCGGTGTAGTATATGAAGATGATGAGCCCGGAGGAGTGTGGAAGGGTCGTGTGTAAACAAATGTGATTCAGGTGATCAATCACTGCAACTGTAAAGTCAATGGGCAAGTGAGGAATGGGAAACGAAAAGTCGAATTCGAAGAGTCACAGTGACATTATATATAGAAGACTTTGAGACGAAAAGAGTAAGCATTTATATTCTTTCGTATTCCAAGTTATCATAAAAAGAAAGTGTGTGTACTTCGTATGAAGACGGAGATGACAACGTCATGGATTCCCGAAGCACATGCAGTTTCTAGACGGTGAATATTTTATTATTTTATTCCAAATGCACAAAAGCTCGAGCGAATTCGAGCGAAGCGAACTGCAATTAGTTAGACATCTACCGTAGGGGCGCCAAGTGCCCAAAACCCACCTAGAACCTCGGCATTCAATAGGCGCTAATATAGGGATTCTCGTTCGCATCGGACAATTTACCTATTACTTCGTGCCTATAAGAATACCTTATAGTGAGGTGATTTAGGGGCATTATTCCTAGGCAGCGTTGAGGGTGCCTAATCCCCGGCTCTTCCCCGACTTACCATAGCTACTAGGTATGGACAGTGCAAGTTCGAACGAAAATCTGTCATGATCCTTGCACCACTTGGTATAATGGCTTCTCTTACTCATCAGACACTTCGTATTCGCGTATGAGAAACGCCTTTGTAAGGGTGAATAAGCTGTTGACACAGAACCCGAGAGCTCCTTGACCAGAAAGATACAATTGGCCCGCTATTGTGGCTGAGAATATGGAGAACTTTACCCATAGGACCTGTACCGTAGGCAGGAAATACTGAGCGTCGTTGTTTATTTGAAAAATCCTTCGGCCGTAAATTCAATCATTCCCTCCAGTCAACAGTATTTGGAACGACAAAAGGAACGTCCACATATTGGAGATTTATCAAGCCATAACATTGTTAAGAAAACCACATTTGATACACTCATATTTCCTAGACACGAACATCTAAGACTATCTATCTCGCCAATACCATCTTTTGTACAATTGCGAGCTTGCTAAAATCATAGAGGTAAACAACACCACTACAACAATCCACTACCAGCACATACATTTCTCCTTCCTTGGTCAAATTTCCTCATCATATCATCATACCATATATTGTCATGACCCATCTGCCCCGAGTTTGAATGATCAAACAAGGCATACGCCGCACCTGACTGCTGGGCATTCGGTTGATCAGGCCTTGCGGGAATTACGAGATTCCTCATTCCCCTCCTGGGACTTTGCAACCCTTTCGGCGTCACCAAAAGGATATCTGGGTTGTTTCCGGTGGATGTATCCACGGGTGCCCATATCTTTCGCGACACTGGAGTAGATAGAGCAGAATCAAGAGCTTCGTTGTTGAGGACCATCCCAGGAGACCGGAGATAGATAGCCTGGTCATAGCCCCAATGGTGCCATTGCAATTCTCCCAAGAGCTGTGCATTCGTCCCCCAGGCATTGTTGATTCGTACGGGGTGGTATATGAGACCGTATAGTTCCTGGACCTCTCGCATAAAACTCAAAGCAGACATGTGCGCGGAGGACAATTCGGCTTCCCATGTGGCAGGGTATATGAGGACGATAGATGGCTCCTGGGACAGGCGTGACGATTCCCTTTGCTGCTTTGCGAATAATAGAGTTGAACATAGGTCTTGGGGCTCCAGAAGAATGAACATGTAGGCGAGACGTTCAAGTGCCGGCCTCTCAGGGGCTTGTTGACTTCTCGAGCTCATCTCGGAAGAGTCCTGAAGTGGGAGTTGATCCTTTTCCTGCACCTCAACCGGTACCTGAACAGTGACAACATTCTCGTCGTCCTCGTGCAATCCGGAATTACCCAGCACAGATGAATCTGGATTTACAGGCTGCTCGAGGATTCTTGTGGTGCTTTCATTGTCCGAGTTCTGGAATTGAGGTGGGAGAGTTGCTATCGGTTTCGGCTCTGGAGGCCTTTTCAAAGCTTCTTGTATGGATCGAACTGTCTGTTGCTGTAATACATAACCACACATGAACAGTAAGAACGTAAAGATGCAGACCACTCCGCTCGATAGAGCCACAGACACAGCCGAGGACGTAAGGAGCACCATGAGGGTGCAAGGACCAAGTAATGGTCCAGGTATTCGGAGTTCGCACTGTTTCCTGCGCACTGACGAGATCTTTCAGAATGCTTCGATTTTTTGTTGAGTTTCAAGTGGTGAATTTGTGTCACTTCGATATCGATTCCGAGGCTGGTTCGTTTGATTTACTTGGATCTGAAGGACCATTTGTCGCTGTCGAGGAAAGTCGACTACTGTTTACTTTGGGTGTTGCGAGGCAACTGCGCGACTTTGGCCACTGACGTATTTGGCGCTTCACTTAACGCGAAATTTGTCAAAGGGCAGCCCGAACAACCACCACGAATTCCCTGCGCCGTCGACAACACTCGAGAAGGGTATCTAGAGGCTGTCCTGGTTCTCTCATAAGATATTTTAGCGACCACTCACAGGTGATAACATGTCTCACCGCGCCGATGCCTCCAATACGCTCGACAACCGTGGCTATACTGGCCCTCTCATTCGAGGCCAGAATCCTGCCTTACTCCTCGAGACTGCTATGCGCGATCGAATAACCGACTCTCTATACTGGAAAGAACAATGTTTTGGTCTCAATGCTGCCACCTTGTGCGATCGAGCGGTTGAACTCACATATATTGGTGGCACTTATGGTGTTGCTATGAAACCTTCTCCGTTCATCTGCCTGGCCTTCAAACTGTTGACGCTTGTGCCCGACAAAGAGATCATACTGGAATACCTGAACTATGGAGGGGAAGAATGGAAATATCTGCGGGCTCTGGCTGCATTCTATGTGCGCTTGACCTTTGATCCGGCCGAGATTTACACAACGTTGGAGCCGCTCTTGGAGGACTCGAGAAAATTGAGACAACGAAGGAAAGAAGTATATGTCCTTGTCCATATGGATGAGTTCGTGGACAACCTCCTGACGAAGGACCGTGTTTGTGGAACAAGTCTATGGAAATTGCCCGCGAGACAGCTGCTTGAAGATCTTGACCAACTGGAAGAAAGAGTCAGTCCGCTCCAGGCGGAGCTGGATGCAATGGAAGAGGACGATGAGATCATGGAAGATGTCGACCGAAACGGTACAAGAAGTGAGAACGGTGAAAGTCCCGGGAGCGACGACAGGAGCAGAGATCGGAGTAGAAGTCGGAGTGGTTCGGAAAGTGACTGAAAGGCATTGATAGGTTTGCTCGCAAAGACTACAAGGCTAATCGAGACCGTCACCGGAATCTACACAACAACGAAATCGTCGCCTCCATCGCTGGATGTTTGTTCCACAGCAGGTTCACCAGCATCGTCTGCTTCTTCCCGAAGTCCAGGATCTCGAGTGTCCTTATCAAATGGCGAAAGCGTTGCTGCTTGAGACCTGATGAGATCCAGCAGTGACGTGCTGTCATCTTGTCGATGCCAGGTTGGATGTTCAATGTGGATTTCTGTCCCCTCGGGCAAAGTGTTGTCTTCTTCGGACATCGGCTCGCCTTCGAGTTGAGGGCTCGGAGGTAGAGCGGGTACAACGCCTTGTTCCTGATGACCTGTATCCTCTTCCTGGAGCGATGGTGTTCGTGAAAGCACCACCGAGGTATCGGATTTGAACGATTCGTCGTCACCACCATTACTTGTAATGGAGTGTTCAGACCCATCATCTTCGAAATCTTGCGACAGACCAGGGCCATCTCGCTTCTCGCGGTACAAAAATTGACGGTCTCTCCAGACGTCCTTCCTCATCCATCGAGACCACTCGGGTCCATCACATGGCATGTCGAAAAGCTCCACCATGTTTGGTCCGCCAATGTTGGTGTTGACCACGTTCAGTAGGGTAATTGAAAAGTCATCGGAAGCGATTGGCATGAATGGACCTGCGTATGCACGAACCGGCCAAACGTTCCATTTATTCTGTAATTGGGTAATGGTTTCGTTGGCAATCTGGTCGAGCACTTCTGAACTCATTCGAGTTGCATGGTTGATCAACACGACCGGTTCATTTGAGTTGATGTGGACGGTACGCGATCGCGGGAGGGTTTGGTCGAGGAGGTTCTGAAGTGAACGTCCGACCTGACTGGCTGGTGTGTCCCTCTCGGCCTTACTAGTTGTGTCATCCTCGCCTTCATCTAATGATGTACTCTCGTCGTACATTGTTGGTGAGGATGAGGTCTCGTTAGACATTAGATTTTCCGATACCAAACTGCCGACTTTGACGATATCGGCATCATCGTAACCCATCTTGGCGAGGGCGTCGCATACTTTGGCCACGAGTAAGACACCAGGACTCTTTGTGTCTGAGGGTCGGTTCTCTGCGACTGTTGCATCATGCTTATCGAACCGAATGATATCGTCGACCTTGATGCCATGAAAGGATGGTAAATTGAGGATACTGTCCATGTTGATGACGAAATGTGAGTCGTTGACTCTCAGGTAATCATCAACGAATAAATTATCGATAGAGATGTCTTAAATGTTGTGTTTCTGTTTTTGGCGAAGGATTCTTATCTACAGATGTCTAAACAGCGCGTATTGCATCACACACCTTATCGTCACCAATATCGTATTTCGCACGTCTGAAGTTAAAAAAAGGGCCCTGCATGGTGAGCTGTGTCGATCCCGTGGCAAAAACTTCCAGGGTACGACTTACTGGAGGGACATGGATTATTTTTGGAGTGCATGGTTGGAATATTTTGATAGAGATGCATTCGTTGAGATCAAATTTGAGAGGACAAGAACAGGAACAAATACAAGTATCAGCACTGGTATATGTACGTCTATACATATAATGGGATTTGATGGAGTCGAGAGATAGGCCTGTGCCTATTCCTTCAAGTAGCTTGTCCTTCTAGATTGAACAGGCACCCTGATGCATCACAATCAATGTCGACAAGGTACCGAATGGCAGCCTGCTTAAAGGGGTTTGACGTCACGGAGCAAGGGTGTTGCCCGCCGCCAGCGAAATTTCGCAAGAGTCGGGCGACGAGGGTATATCAACACTGCGCGAGATTTTTATCTTCATCGACAGAATCGACAGGTCTTTCCATGGCATTGACTATTGGAAGCCCGCCATGCCTTGTTCATAGTCTCGTTGTAGGACTGGAGTCTGTGCGGAGTCGATATCCTGCGGTGCAGGAGCCAGCCAAGCGAATGCTGTTGACGATAATGCGAGATCAGTTGGAAACTGACCTGCAAGAGTAATAGACTCATACTACTGCTAGAGTCCGTGGATCTCAATTACTCAGCCTCCTCCGAGATAGGCTTCCTTTCTGAGTTGCTTGGCCGCCTTGCGAGCCTGGTGTAGACTGCCTCCGTACGAGGTGAGCAATTCCAGTCGTTTGGTCAAGGCGTCTTCCGTCACAGTGTCTAGTATGAATCGACCCATCTGACCACTCCTCCAGCGTTGGACAAACTGCAACGCTGAAGATTCAAAATCAGGGAGACCACCCTTTTTCAGGCGACCTTGCTTGCGAGCGAGTGCTTCGAGCACCACAAAGATGTCGTTGGTCGGTCCGGAGAACATATTGTACAGAGTCGGGTCGTTCAAATTGAGGTGGAAAAGGAGGTAGTCGGCGATGGTCGTCGGTGGAATTATGGTGTCCTTGACACTCCCGCAGAGTGCCAACTTGAGCATGCTCTCGGCGTCAGGTACGTACGGGACAAACACTCCCGGCGTGTCGAGAACGTAGACTCCCTCTCTCCCTTCGTCGCCCTCGATGATCTTGACGCTCGTACCGATCTTTCTCGTCACGCCGGGCTGGTCTCCTGTCCTCGCCGCCTTCTTCTTGCCCAGACTCACGTTGCGAAGCGCATTCAGGAGCGAAGACTTGCCGACATTGGGCATGCCAACGACCATGAGACGTGTTCCGAAGAGTGAAGTAGAGTGGTTGGCGTGAGCTCGTGCAAAGTCCAGGACTTTACTTATCGTCGACCGAGACTTGATGTCGGTGAACAAAGATGTGGAAGGAGCGTCCCATTTTCTGATTGTGTTTTCCCTTTTTCTGTCTTCGCTCGTCGAGTTGCTCCCCAAGTCTTGCTTGGTGTAGACAATCAACCGTGGTCGTTCTCCCAGGTTCGCTTCGAACAGCGGGTTACGGGAGACGATGGGGGTGCGGTAATCGCGACATTCGATGACCAAATCGATCTGAGAGACCAAAGATCTCATCTTGGAGAGCCCGGCGGCATGGTGGCCGAGATAATACGATCTCGGTATGGAGGACAGGTTAGGGTAGACCTGTCGCGGGACGAATGCCTCCATGTTCGAGGTGGTAGAGGAATCTGGGTAGACTGTCGGCGAGCAGCCATCTCAACGATGATCCATACAATACGACATTGATCTGCGAGAACCGTTGGTCACAGGTCTGCCGCAAATGCATTCTTGAAGTAGAAAAGTCGAAAGACCGCAGTTGCACTTCAGAACAGTAAATCTCGCCGTACTGGAAATATAGGGTAAAGTATTTTCACCTTACACACCTACTCCTTCTACTGCATTTCTCGATGTCAGGGCATCCTGAACGAACAACATCGCCATCCCCAAAAGAAACCCCATATCTACTCTATACCTCTTAAGTGCCTGATCCCTGTAAGAGAGAATCTTCTCCAACACAATGATCCAGCGATAGAGACCATTTGGGCGGTGTTCCAGCATCCGGCACCTGTATCCGTCAAGAATGCGATACAGGATTATTTACCGACCTCTTATATCGCAGAATCCCATATCATGACGATCTATATGCAGAAATCCTGCACCATTCCTCCTCCCCCCCCCTCCCGTACCGGGGTTTCTACTCGCTTAATCTACAAACCATCGTGAGATTGAAGGCTTTTGCAGAGCTTGACGCAGCACTAGCTACATGAGTTCCCCCCCTCCAACTTCGACTCTGCCAGCAGTAAGAGTCAGAGACCAATGCCGCTTTCCACGGCTCGGATGATTGATCAGCATCGTGCTGTCAATTTGGGTATGACTTTGAGGCACTTATGTTCCGCTGTTGCCTCGAGACAGCATATGTCTCTTTGCAGGTTTGTGTTATTTCGTTTCGATTTTGTATTATCATTCAGATTGTTTTTTCTGGGTTTAAATCGCCAGTTCCGACTTTTGGAAGTGGTTGGGACCACACCGCCTATTGAAAGTACAACATGGCATTCACGCCCGCTTTCCTCCAATGGCTGAACCGAGAGACCGGGTTCCAGTCACTGCGAGACTATGGCAACAAGGATATCTATCTGATCTTTCTCACTCGCTTTCTGAGAATGTTTGCCTACGGAGGAGCTGCTTTGGTCCTTGCGGTCTTCCTGTGGATAGCTGGATACGGACTACAGATTGGGGTCTTCATGACACTGACTCTTCTTGGCGATGCAGCAATCAGTTATATCCTCACAATAGTGGCCGATAAGCTTGGTCGTCGCCGGGTACTAATGGTTGGTTCTCTTCTCATGGTCGTTTCTGGAACCGTGTTCGCTTTGACCGAAAACTACTATTTGCTCCTGTTTGCGGCCATAGTTGGGGTCATATGTCCAGGTGCCCATGAAGTCGGACCGTTCCGCGCTCTAGAGGTAAGGAGATTACCCAAAATCATGAAAGTGTGACCTGATCGATGATGTTTCATAGGAGGCAATCCTCGCCCAACTCTCGCCCATCGAAGCCAGAACTGATGTCTACGCATGGTTTGCAGTGTCATCTACTCTTGGAATGGCTTCTGGCCTTTGTGTCACTGGCTATCTGACCTGGGCTCAACGAACTTTTCTCCATCGTAACTGGAAAGAGACGTACCATCCTGTCTTTGGAATGTACGCTCTGATCGGACTGCTCAAGTTTGCAATAACCTTCCTGCTGAGCTCAGAATGTGAAGCCAGCTCCGCCGCGAAATACACATGGGCTGCTACTACGACTGTTGAGGAAGTCGGGTCACCATCTTCAGAGCAGACCGGCTTGCTCCCACGACGTTTCTCAATACTGAAACAACCTCGAGCAGGTGCTGCTACTATGGCCACATCTTCCTTATCCACCCGCCTACGGAAGTCAATAGTGTCACCATGGAAGGTTTCTCGATCTTCTCTACCAGCCTTGATGCGCTTGTCTCTATTGTATGCTTTGAATTCCTTTGCGGCAGGCATGGTTCCATTGACTCTGATGTCCTGGTATGTCCGTTTACGGAACCGATGGTTTTTGATGCATTATATTGGATACCTCATGGCTGTTGTATGGCTGTTCTCCAGTCTCTCGAATCTGCTTTCCGCATATGTCGCGAGACGTGTTGGACTCGTTCGCGCCATGGTTCTTATGCACTTGCCATGTGCCTTGTTCCTAGCGCTCATCCCGCTGGCTTCAAAGACTTGGTACCTATTGGCGATCCTTCTTCTCGCAGATGCCATGTTCGGTAGCATGGACCAGGCACCGCGGGAAGCGTTTGTGGCTGCAATGTTCCTACCTCGAGAAAGGACCCAAGCCATGGGTACTTTGAATTTCGTGAGGACTTTGGCTTCAAGTTTCGGCCCATTGATCACTTCTTACGTCTGGTCAAAGGAAAAGTGGTGGATACCGTTTGAACTGGCAGCCGTCCTGAAGATCTGCTATGATGTCGGAATGCTGGTCATGTTTCTGCGGACTCCGCTTCCTGAAGAACGCAGACGAGTTGAAGTAGAGAATGGAGCGGGAGGACCGCAGGAAATGACCATGACGGCTGCAGATTTGGATGTAAATATCTTGATGGACGAGTACAGTGCAAGAGACCTGGCGTCGCCTAGCGACTTCGAAATTAGTGACGGCGAGGAAGGTGATGATGAAAGAACATTGAACGGGGATGAGCAGGATATCTCCAGCCAGAGGCGAAAGTATAGCTCTTGAGGAGTTCACCTCTGGTGAAAACCGAAAATTAATGCCACAAGTAGATGGCTTGTTAGAGCAAAGCTGAGGAGGAAGCATGTCCCCTGCACCTCTTCGGGTCCATGCTCTACAGTCTTTAGTGTTCCTCAAATTCACGACAACGGGTCGTCTCAGCTGGTCTTGTGCTAGATTCGTTACACTATCCTCCCAATCGTCGCAATAATCGACTCCTTCGGGACACGACAATGACTTTGATACACGTTGTCATCAGACCTGAACCTGCCCCTTGAGACTTGAGGGTCATCTGTGTGATGGGAGGACGAATGCGCCTTCCTAACGTTACTCTGTATGCAGTCCAGGCACCACGTCGAGGCGGTCCCAACCTGACGGTCTCTGCAGATACGCAGAGGGTGTGAGCACTGGAAGACATATCCCATTCCTCCTTGGCTGTGCGAGAGTTGTGAACCACTGCTGTTCAATCAAGGACACAGAGAATATTTCCAGGATTTCAGTTCAACCTACTCCCAAGCATTATCTTAGCAGAGCACCAACCTCGGACAGCGAATGCCGTAGTGCATGATATGAGAACCTGGGGATCAAGCACTGGACGGTACAAAAGGCAACGAGCTTGGTCACTTTGCCTTGGTTGTAAGTACAAGCTCGACGATCCTGCAATAGTCTTTCAAACCGGTCTGAACAGACAGGCTCACCACAGCCACAAGCGGCCATCGACCACGTGCAAATCATCGATTCCGTTTGAAGAAGTTGCGGGAGAACAGTTGTACAGACAACAGTCGTGGCACGAGCCTCGCTTCTCGAAGCGCAGACGCCCGTTGTACAAGTCCCAAGTTCCAGGTCTCACAAGGGATCCTGGTACAGCATCTTACACGACCCTGATTGTTAAATCACGAGGCAGCAGGCCAAAGCACGTCGTACTTTGCAAGAGGTCTCTGCTGAACGCGGTACGAGTCCTTTGCTGACAAGCATTGCAACTGGAGAGGTCAAGGGGGCTCGTAAGGCGGACAGCAGAGAGGGCTCTGGGCTGGCTGGCTGACTGGGCGGCAAGAGAGACCTGGATAGATTTGCCCGAAGGAGGAAAGATTGATGAGGTCGAGCACTGACGAATCACATTGACCGAGTAAAGTGGGCCAGAACCAACACCACATTCTTCCCCTCGTTCAAGAGTCCTCTCTACTCCGTCCTAGTTTGGTTTATTGGCTCTTTGGCCGACGGGCGTGAAGTGCCCTTATCTGCGGTATCAGTTGTCATCGCCATCATCCGGGATCTCTTGCAACTTGTCCCTCTAAACTGCTTGTGGCAAGGCTGTCCGCGCAGCCAACCGAGACTCTCGCTTTACACCTTGCTCTCTCTCTCCTTCCATGTTTGAAACTTGCCCCCCCTCGTACGGGTGAGTACCTTGTCTCCATTCACCTTCTCTCCTGGGTGTTACAAGGTTGTCCGCATCGTGGTTGTCCTTTTTGGGAACAGTCTACGTCTTTCATCAATCGAGTTTCAGCGATTTGACTCGAGCAAAGACACCGTGAGCTGGCCCCGGTCGTGACCTCGTTCGGATCCGGCCTGTGTTGGGTACGGCGTTTAGATCACATATCGAATCATATGCTCCTGTCATTGGCTTCAGGTACAACAGGTACCCGTACACCTGGCAGCTCGGCCCAGGGCATGACTGGTATGTTTTTACCTCCAATGGACTGTGGAGTTGGCATCAAAGATGCGAGCCGATGACGACTTCCACTTTCTCTCGACACTCTACAACCTCTTCGAGCACCTCTCTCCCGTTGTCTACTATTCATACTCCATACTCCATTACCCGTGGGCAAAAGTCCATCCCACGGACCCATCTGACAGTCTAAAACTTGACCTGACTTGTCTCGCCACTTTACCGGCCTTTCGTCGTTCTCCTACGAGCCGTTTATTTACACTTGAACGCTCCCACGTTTCACAAAACCAAGCAAGCACTCTTTGAACTTCTCTGTATTTCTCGGAAGTCTCTGAGTCTCTAGCGGTTCGAAACTTGGGATCTTGTCTTGCCCCCTTGTCTCTTCTATTCCCAGTCTCGGAGATCTCCTTAGATCGACTGACAATACATATTTATTTCTTGTACAGCCACCTTTCCCTTTATTTTCCGAGGCTGAGCATCAATCGTCTGTTGCTTTGGACGTTTCATTCATTCGACTCGTTTTGGTCTGTGAATAGCCATTGACGCCAACGCAGCGAAACCAGTGCGACCAACAACCATCGAGGTTGTAAGGTGACATATCGGGTCGGTCCATGTCGATGATAACCGACGTCCCCAACCCACAGCGATAAATCCACTACAAGAGCCCTCTGCGACAAAGCAAGCCCAATCCGCCATGTCTTCGATAATGGGTGAACAAGCTCTCCTCTGGATAGGCCTAGCCATATGCGCCAGTGTCGTCACATATTTGAGTCTGAGCCAGCGCCAGAGAGACGTGGTCATTCGACGACTACAGTTCCGGGGTCGTCGAGCATCCAGTGCGAGCACGCCACCCCGATCACTCTCTCCAGACAAGAAGGATCCATCCAACGCGCCTCCCAAATCGTCCGAGTATGTCAACGCATTCCCGCCTTCGATCCGAGAGGGCCTTGAGGAAGCCGCCGCAAACTTGCCACCAGCCCAGCGCGAAGCCGTGGGAGATTTGGTCTTTGACGAGAAAACCTGGCACAAGTGCATCTTGGGTTTCGACGAGGATTTCCGCACCGCCGACCCGGACAAGTATGTGTACACAGGCATGAAGATCCAAGAAGTTCGTGCTTTGGGTGATTTCCCAGACTACTCGACTCTGAGTGGTGTTCCCTTGCCAGAGCCATACCTGGAACACGACATTGACAAGGCTCTACCCCGACCTTACCGTCCGTTCCGATGGGCGTATCATCAAACCATGTGTACGTTTCTTTTGATCTGTTGTTTCGATCATGATCACACCCTTACACAATTCCCCATTCCCCCTTGTCACTGCTGTTGCATTCCCTTGTTCAACGATCAAAAATCAAAATTTACTCACATTTGGATATCAATAGCCTTGACCAAACTCGAACCAAACTGGTGGCTCGAACTTGAAAACACGTACCGCACGCGCATCGCCCAGCGCAAGAAATTGTACGCGGAACACGGAGAAGCCGTGTTGCAGTGGCTTCCTGGGTCGGAGCTGGCTTGCAAAGAACTCATGGAGATGGTTCTGCAATTTCTCTGCGCCAGATACCCGCAGTATTTTGTCTTGGGAAAAGACAAACGCACTTTTCAGAACAAGATCCTCAACACGACACAGGACGTCAAGGCCAAGCACCCTCTGTTGGTGTTGCTGGACAATGTTCCGGAGGATTTCGCCATCACCATCCGAAACCCAGAGACGGGTTACTACCATTTCCGCGCCGGCATGATTTGTAGCGCTTTGGGTTGGAACGTCGGAACCAAGATAGGTTTACAACTTCATCAGATCCACGCTCCTATTCCAGACTACAAGGAAAAGATGCAATTTAGTATGGATAGGTATGTCTTCTTGCCCTTTTCTTCCCCAAGGCGTCTTCATCATCATCTCCTTCCCCCTCTTATTTCTGGTCTTGCATTTTTTTCCCTCCAACTTCATATTCGTATATCAATCGAGTAACTAACCTTTTGTGTTTTCCGGGGTCATTGTAGATACTTTACCAAAATGCCGGCCAACAAACCCATCCAACGTGGTTCATGGGGTTTGGAGGTCGATCAGCCGTTGTACATGCCCCCCGGGGACCCTCACGAGAAATACCGAGATTTCCAAATGCCCGACTTGGACGTCTCCCGCATCCATTTGAGGGTCGACTGGCAGACCCTCCGGCGTTTACCGTTGAGTGGTGGGATCGTCTTCAACTTCAAAGCGCTCTTCACTCCCCTGACCGAGTTCCGTGACGAACCTTACGTCCCCAGTCTCGTCCTCAAGGTGTTGAGGGAGGGCAAGGAAAATCTCATGAAGTACAAAAACACCTGGCACGTCGAGCACGTCGTCGTCCCGGCCCTACAGGAGTACGAGGCCGAACAAAAGTCCAAGGGAGTTGTCGAAAAGGATTGGCCGGTCCACACTCTGGACGACAGTCCTTACTTTCCCGGCTGGAGGGAAAAGTGGGAGGCCAAACAGGGATGGATCCCTAAAGAAATGACCTTGGACAAGTCGAATGAGTGAATGAGATGTGAACTTGTCCATTCCGAATCCCAAAAAACAGCCACCGAAGCACGAGTTCTTTTTTTAATCCTTTTCTGAGAAAAAAGAAGCAAAAAGAAAAAAAAGGAATCATATAGTTTCATATGGTTGTTACATTTCTCATCAGCCTAGGAATAAGTTCGGATCTCGAGACATGAGTTGGTCAAACATTTGAGCTACCGCGGCCGTATACTAAAAGGTCGAACGGACGAGTTTCAATTGGGGATTTTGGGAAAGCTTTTGAATACAACTACGTTTGAAACACATGACAACATTCTATCCTTGCCTTACCTTGGGTAGTAGTAGTTCCCTAGGTAGTTACGTGGTGTCACATACTGCATTTGTCCCACGATTGAACTGGATACAATATCTCAACCGTGGTGACAAACCTCAACACTGAATACACATGACTTTCTTGTACTCACGATCTTTTGTTCTTCTTGAAATGACTAGATACCCCAAGGTAGAGAGATGCCTCTGCTACTTAATGCGACCAAATAACGAGTAACTCCCGTGATGCAGCGATATGATCTCAACCACTCCTTTCATAAAAATTCAAATGCCCAACCAAGACCAGTTCATGATCTGGTAAATAGTAAGTAGGCGCTCATACATCTCTTTCTACGAGAACATCAGGTAATGTCCAAATCCTGACATCCCCCTCATCACCGGTCGAGATGATGACCTCTTCCCCTTCCGCTCGTTTATCCTTGTCTCTTCTCTCGGCCCAACAGACATGATTGATCTCAAACTCATCATGAGCCGCCTCGATGACCGCAACGACAACCCACTTCATCTTGTGCACCGCGTACGGTTGAGGTGCCTCCGCTGCCGCTGCCTCATCCGAATTGGTGGTGTTGGTGGTGGTTGTACCATTCATGGCCACGTCCCCAGCACCAGTACCATTGGCGCCGTTGGCGTCCGCATCGACAACCTCTTTGTACACCACGATCGCCCCGTCTCCGCCACAACTCACCACCAGACCTGTCCGCCTCGACCAGTCCACAGCATAGACGCTGCGAACATGGACCTCTGGCAGTACAGAATCCTCCACCCACCTCTCCATACTACTCATCGGCCGAATGACACTGGGTAATCTCGAACTCGCAAACCCCGTCGGTGCCGAAGATGTGGTTCTCCTTTCTGCCCTCTTCGCCTTCTCAGCCTCGCTCAACTCGCGCCTCCAGACCCGTACACTCAAGTCGTCCGAACACGAGACTATTCTCGGTTGCCAATCCGCTTCGAATTCCGCAACCGCCGTATCTCGATCTGGATCCGCCAAGCCCGACAGGTTCAGTCTGTCGTAGTTGATGAATCCTTCCCACTTGACGTCCCACACTGTCCCTCGGTGCCCTTCAATCACACCCACACAGGTCCAATCTCCCTCCTCCTCGACATCGCGCCACAACCTGATCGTGTCGTCGTAAGAGCCGCTCGCCAGGATATCTCTCGATCCGAGTATGTCGTCCTCGTCACCACCGGTTGCAAAAGCCCCGTTGGTGTGTCCACTCATCTCAACGTCACCGTCACCCGCGGTCTCCAGTTTCCGTCTCTTGTTCTTCCTGCCATTGCCTCTCGACGCACCCGCGCACCAGCTGACGGACTTGACATCGCCCGTGTGTTCGCTGAGAACGGCGATCGTCTCCCACTCCTCTGGCTCGACTTCTTCCCATATCCACACCGATTTATCCCGCGAGCATGTGGCCAAAAGATTCGCCGCATAGTGAGGCGGGGCAAATTCAATGGATTTGATCTCGGAATCTGGTCCGGTCAAGAGCGTCGAAAAATGCCATTCTTCATCCTCTTCGTCGTCGCCGTTGCGCGTCAGGTCCATTTCGTCAGCCATGGTCGCGTCTCGGACACCCCTTGAAGACGGCTGATTGTCGTTACCATCACTGTTATTGTCGCCCAACCTGGACCATCGTCTCTCATCGTTCCATATCCATATGCCGACGTTGGCGTCAAAGCTCCCCGTGCCCAGCACGACGGGTTTTTTATTCTTGCTGGCATTCCTCCCGTAGTCCTTCCAGGCAACAGCCCTAACGCTGCGTTTGTGACCGCCGCTTATGGTGGAGATTAGAGAGAAGTCCCGTAGATTCCAAATATTGATCGTTTTGTCTGCAGAACCCGAGGCGAGGAGGGGCGTGGAGGGATCAGGATGGGCAAGAGATTGCCATGACCGGGAGGGTCCGGTCGAAGGATGCTTCAGGTTCCTGAGAAGGGATAACTCAGGAGGAGCCGAGTCGGTCATTGCGATTGTGAGGAAGTTCAATCGTGGTAGAGACGGCGGTTGAGCTTCCCCGCGGGATATGAGTAATTTGCGGTGGCCGCAGGGTTGCTCGAGGGCAGACGAACGGCGATCGGTCAGGGAGTCAAAGAAGCTGTAGAATCATGTGCAGCCACACCCAGCGTTACAGTAAGATCATGATAAGATCTATGACTTCGAACCCCGAAACAGATCAACGCTGGCACTTGGTCGTGGGGACTTTTTTTCCTAAGATTCTCACGAGGCACGAATTAGGCAAAGTGACGTCGGCGGGGGAAGGAATGCCGATTCCCGATGGCCGACATTCTACGGCGTACAAAGTAAACACAATAGAAGTATACAATATATAATGCTAAGTCTACATGAGGTATACGAGGATTATCTCTGTCATACATGGCTTATTTTGATCCTGAAAAGGTCACCTTCCACCAGTTCTGAAACTTCTTCGGAAAGCCACCATTCTTTTCCTTATTACTCTGCCACCACCACGCTGAGACCGCTCCTACAGCCATTCCCACAAGATGATCGAAATAGTCGATTTTCTTGACCGGCCGAAGGCTACCGAAGACTTGTAATGCACCGAGGGCTATCAACAAGCTTCTCCCGTCGAATGAAAGCTGCTCCGCAAGGTCTTTTGGAAGGAACATGATGGAAAACCGGTCGCTGGAAAAAAGTATCAGTACCGACTCTCTGGTCAGCTTCGTGGGAACCAAACTTACTCTTGGTGAAGCCACAAGTAGGCTGAGACGACTCCGTAAACACAGCCACTGGCCCCTAGCGTTGTGGTGACAAACACCTTCGAAAAGGTGTGTCGGGCCAAACTGCCAAAGCTCCCGAGGATACCGGAAGACAAGAACATGGCAAGGAAAGTAGCTCGTCCAACTTCCTCATGCAAAGGAAGACCGAAAATGACCAGAGGGATCATGTTGGCCAAAAGATGACCAAGTTTCTGGTGGCTTACAAGACTTCCCAACATACTGAAGGCATAAGGATATGCCGGAACAATGATGAAGTACTTGTTCAGAGAGGACCAGAACGGCGGCATTCTCCAGGCAAAGAACACGGCAAGATTGACAGCCAACAATGCACCAATCGTCGCGACGGAAAGCGACAGGTCGGGGAAAAAACGCTCGGATTGCTTGGGTCTGTGCCAGTACTGTGTGTAGAGGAAACAACCCCCAGCCACGAGGGAGGTCAGGAGCAGCGATGGGAGCAGTCGCCGACCCGCAGACTGTTGAGCCACTTCAGGGGACTCAAGCGTCAACTTGGATTGCGCTCGATTCTGAGCTTTCAAAACCCACTTCTCAAACGAGTTTGGCGGTCGTACTTCCTTTGCTGACTCTAGCCCTTGTTCAGGACGCTGGGCAACTGCATTCGTCTGCTCTTCTTGGACTTTGGTCATGCGCTCGTCAATCTGGGCCTGTAGTTCCTCCTCCTCCTTTTGGAACTTGGCCTCGTTCTGCGCTCGAAGTCTCTCGAGTTCACTGACGCCATACACGTCTCCTTCTTTTTCAGACAATTTTGCCTGGTAGTGACCGCTCTGCGGACCTCTGTAGAACCTGAGATCTTGTCCTCTCTGTAACAGTTCTGATGGATTATCCCGTTCAAGGGCGTGCTCTTCCCGCTCGATTCGAGCCAGGATGGCTTCATCTTCATCTATCGGATATGCTTGTCTGAGCCAGTTCAGCCCTTCTTCGAAAGCACGGGGATATTTCGACAACTCCAGCTCCAGATCTTCAGGGAGTGGGAGATCAAGCGTTCCATCATACCGACGGCCGTGCAGGATTCGCAAGAGATAGTTGGCTATCGGAGGGGGAGGTCCGCGTCGCCCGAATATGTCGGTGAGTTCCTGGGAGTCGAGTTCTCCATCCTGGAACCGTAGTCCTTGCTCTGGCTTCTTGCCGGAGCCATACGCTTTGAGGATCTGCGCAGCGGGTGAGGGCCAAAAGTTGCACCGGGTAGACCGACTGAAACACCTTTGCTGACTATATTGAGGACACCGAGGAGACGCATGGGCTAGAAGAGAGCTTTTCGAGGAGGCAGGGGTATCAAACAAAGAAGAATGAAGGCAACGCAGTCCGATATTATTCCCTCGAGGTCGTAGACATGTCGATTGTTGGAGGCCTCTCTTGGCCAGGCGCAACACTATCGTTCCAGCATTGCTCATTGCCGCTTGTGAGCGACGACCGCCTCGGACTTCAACGGCGATGTAGCTACACAACGAACAATAGAGATGGTCGACACAACGCTCGCGATCGCCGGAGAGGATCTCATGATTTTCTTTGCCAGATTATTTGAAGCCGTCGCCAGAACACGTGATTAGGCGACGAGGCTGGCCGATAGCCTTGCGCCGGTCTCCAGGATGAGAAGAAAGGTGTTTGCCGGACGATGTTACGAAGTCACAATGTCTAGATATTGCTGTATAACTATCTCGGTACATGAAAGAACGCCGGAACGAGGCTGTAATCCGTACTAAGTAAATATCAGCCAGCCTTGTGTGAACAACACTTCACCCAAGGACCCACAAATAAACAACAAGTTGCTATATCAATTGAATCGGTGAATATTCTTTCAACAATCACCAAGATCCCTCAGTGATGGCTCAGGTTAAAATCACATGGCTTATGTGGTGGACAGCCATTCACTGAGGCGAGCAAGGAAATTATGGCCTCGGGTTCGAATCCCACTGTGAACAACAATTCCTCCTCCTTCATCTCTTCGGTTCGATTCCTCCTCCTCCTCCTCCTCCTCCTTCGATCGATAATGGCTCAGGATAAAATCACATGGCTATGTGATGGACGGCCAACAAAACAAAAAAGAGATGGAACATAACGAGTATAACCTCCCCCCTTCTTCAGCCCCCCCTAGCCCAGGAAAAACATAACATGTCACCTCATTTTCTCTCCTAAAAAAAACCAATTTCTTTTTTCCAAAAGTGAGGAAAACAAAAAGCAATGCTTCCTACCGATAATACTTTTTTTTAGTTTTAGAGAGGAAAAAGAAGAGCGTCAGGTAAATAGGTAGCATTGTCTGTAGCTCCTTCGAGTCACGAGGTTGAATTCTCCACCATAGAAAGGCCCAGCACCCTCGATGTATACTTGGCCTAGCGACATCATGGTCACATCATTGTCGATTTATTGCGTTTTTCATGCAGGTATGAGAGTAGTTTCCCGAGACTCACCTAGATACCAAGACTTTCATACTACGTAGTCTGGAGACATCTCGTCCATTAGAGAGAGCATCCTCGGTTAACCAAAATATCTGGGGTCGTTCGGTCACTCTAGCATCTCCTCCCCGCACTATATGCCCCATGGCTTTGAGGAGTTTCTGGACAACAGCCTTCTTCCAAGCAAGCTAATGCCTGGAAGAAGTTCCAGTAGGCCGAGATGTGAGGTAGGTCATTACCTTTGAAGGTCTTGGGGGAGGTTCTTGGGTTTTCGCCCACCACTGCTTCAAACGCTCCAGACGCCTTTTTCCTCTCTACTTGGAGGATATACACGGTAAACTGTCACCTTCGTCTTACTCCCTCCGTCCCCCTCAGCCATGGAGGAAACCAAGCAAGTCGTTGTCTCAAAGGGCATATATCATGGTTTGCCAACATACCCGGACACCCCTGAATTCACAGGACTCACCGCCATCATCACCGGCGCCAACGGGATAAGTGGTTACCACATGCTCAAGGTCCTGGCCGCAGCACCACCGACCAGATGGAAGAAGATATACTGTCTCTCGAGACGTCCTCCGCCGGACTACTTCTTCACAGACCTCGGCGAAGGCGCCAGTCGCGTCGAACATGTCTGCGCCGACTTCCTGTCGGACCCCAAAGAGATCGCGAAGAGTCTCCAGAAGATACCACGAGTGTAAGTTCCTTTGACTCCATCACCACAGGTTTTCCTCAGTCTCAACGCATTTCACCAGAGACTACGTCTTCTTCTTCTCGTACATGCAACCGTCACAGGAAGGTGGCATACTAGGAATGTGGTCCAACGCCGATGCTTTGGCCGAGGTCAACGGTAAGATGGACCCCTTTTTCCTCATCCTCGTCGCACCTGAATCCCCCCCTTTGGAAAGTCTCGTCGTTGACGCGTTCCAATCTAGCCTCACTCCTGCGCAACTTCCTTGGCGCTCTCGAGATCTGCTCCCTCAAACCGCGCCGCGTCCTCCTCCAAACCGGCGCCAAGCAGTACGGTTTCCACATGGGTCCGGCCACCAGTCCGTCTTTCGAGTCTGACCCTCGCGTCCTCCTGGAGAACAACTTCTACTACCCCCAGGAAGACCTGTTGGTCGACTACTGTCGCCGCAACTCGGCCCAGTGGAACGTGGTGAGACCCTCGTACATCATCGGCGCCGTTCGGGACAACCTGCTCAACCACATGGTGGGACTGTCCGTCTACGGCTCCGTCCAAGCCTACCTCAACCGCCCTCTCGCCTTCCCCGGTGATTACGTCGCCTGGGACCGAGAGTACTGCCAGAGTACGGCCATGTTGAACGCCTACCTGGAGGAATGGGCGGCTTTGAGCCCCAACACCGGCAACGAAGCGTTCAACGCACAGGACGGGTTGGCCTTTACTTGGGGTCGGTTCTGGCCTTACCTGGCAAAATGGTACGGTACGACTTTTACGCCTCCGGAAATGGACGAAAGTAAGTACAGAGTCAGCGTGTCCAGGCACGATCAGAATCCCAGAGGGTAAGTGTCCCGAACAGCTAAACCCTTGTCCAAAAATTGGGTGACCGAGTGGTCCGGTGTTATGGTGATTGACGATAAAACTTATCTCTAGCTACGGCCCACCCGGCACCACGCGCTCGACGTTCTCGCTCCTAGAATGGTCGGAAGATCCTGCGGTCGTTAAAGCATGGAGCGAGCTTTCACAAAAGCACGGCCTCATGCTCGATCCGTTCAAGGACCGGGCACAGATCTTTGGCATGACGGACAGCGGCGTCATCGGCGGCTGGGCTCTTTCGCTGAGCATGCGCAAGGCCAGGAAAATGGGGTGGCTCGGCAACGTCGACTCCTTCGAGTCGGCTTTCTACTGCCTGAAAGACCTGGCGAGGTTGAAGGTTTCACCACCGTTGGCCGTCGACAAGTTCGAAGAAGACATCTAGATCTACGCAGCAGGAAACTGTCCGGAGTGGTGTGAGATGGAAATTGAATCCAAGATTGACTATCAAGTGTGATTATTACTGTGTATCTAGCTTCCGTCGCCACCCTTTTTCTACGTTCCTTGTCTCAAAGACTGCAGTTTGAAATGCCGTTAAAATACCATAAATGATCCGCCACCGACCCACCAAGTTGGCCTTCATCCCCTTGTAGATCAACGACGCCAGTGCTGACCTGGACGTCGTTTGCCGTCACGGGAACGAGCGAGGGACTGGTGATCCAGTACTCGGGCGAGACAGATGCGAAGCCGAGAGGATACCCGGGCAGTTTGGGCACGATGTCGTTTGCATGCGTAACGCGGTAGTTGCCTCCAGACTGGCCCGTGATGAACGTCGCCAATGCCACGTTACCGACCATCGGAGAGCCATAAGTGTACTGTTCGCACGCCAATCTCGTTAGTTCGACACACAAAACGCCCTGACAGCCTGTAGTAGACCACCTTCTGAGAAGGGGGGAGGTGTCTCATACCAATGCAATGTTATATCCGGAATTTCTCAAATCAGCGGCTGCAAGTGTGGCCAGAGCGCCGCCGAGGCTGTGACCGGTGGACACGATGCTGTAAGACGGATTCGCCTGCCTCGCGCCATCAACAGCTCCTTGCACGATGGATTTCGCACTGTTCCACGAATCCAGAAAGCCGGAATGTGCCTGGCAGCCAGAGCATATGTCCGAAGGCTCCATCAAGGCGTCCAGGTTGGAAATCCAATTCTCGATCGAAACGCTGCCACGGAAGGCAATGACGATTAATCGGTTGGTATGGTCGAGCGCCACGTATCCCTGGGTATCGCCGGATCCGACACTGTTTTTTGTGTGCACTTGTTAGTTGCAGGGTTTGGACCAGCAAGGATCATCTCAGTAAATGGCAGTGTTTATTACTCTTTGAACTCGACAATCGACTGGGCGCCAGCACTCTGGACGAGCGGACAATTCCCAACGTCACAGGTTATAGCTGCGGTCGAACCGGGCGAGTTATTCGCCGGACAGTATGCCGCTGCCGAGTACTGTTCGAATAACGACAACTGATTGAGCAGATCTTGCGAAATTGCTGAGAGACATTCAGAGTGTTAGTTTTGCTTGGTTCTCTTCCGTCAACTACTACATAGGTAGTAATATACTTGCCTCTCTTGTCCAGTTCCAAAGGCAGCGAGCGTACGAGGCCCAGGAAAATGAAAGTGCAGGTGAAGATGTGACGAAGGAGTGACATTTTGAGAGGGAGGTACTTTTATGAACTGGATAGAGAAAAGGAGAAGACTGCGTTGGGCTGTGATGCACTGGTAGTAAAACGAAAGTCGGTAGCAGAAAAAAACCTGATTCAGTCACAACGATGAGACGAAGAGTGCGTGAGATTCGAGGGCGATCATGGCGGGCGGCTGATGAAGTATATATATCAAGCATCCGCCCTTCACGTCTGTACCGTGACTTTTACCTCTGCCACATGTCAGGGTACATGACCTGACAGTGCCGATGAAAAGCATTATTCCCCGCGAGTTCGTAGCTGATCACCGCGGCTCAAGAGGCCGAAGCAGGGGGAGGAGGGGAGGAAGATTTCGACTTTTGTCTAGATGTAGTCAATCCGATCAGCAGAGCAATCTAAAAGACACAAAACAGCACAGTAGTCACTTCGAACTAGAAGAAGCCACAGACGAATCAAGCATATGCGCCGCAGCGATCCCGCGTGACTGACAGGTTGTGCCTCGGCCAACGGGAAGATGCAGGAAGCATGTGTAGGGCATGAGACAGTTTTTCACATGGTGGTTTTCATGATGTTGACGAAGAAGACGCGTCTCGGGGCTGCAACAGAACGAAAGAGCGAACAAGGCAACAAAAACGATGCAGCGGGCGCGAAATGAAATGAGTTGCGGGGATTTTGGTAGCGAATCAGGGGCCCCAGAGCGTTCATCACTAGATGGGACACTAGTCTGTTTAGGATACTAGCGTTGAGCTTAATTGTATTGCATTACGGTCGACTTTCTATCCAACGAGCCGCAGTTTTATCCTTCTTCTCCCGTTCATATCTCTCTGCACGTAAAATTCCAGGTCTTCTCTCGAAGTAAAAATACCCTTGCTGCAACCTGTCACGGTTCGGAGAGTATTTCTTTCTAATTTTACTCACAAATTTTACCTGTCAACATCGGCATGCTCTTCAACGTTGCAGAAAATCCATCCTTGTTCTGGCACACAAGTCCGTCGGAGGTTGGCCCAAAACAGGCTTGATGCGCTCCAACTTGGTCTGTCCTCCTGACTTGGTCTACACTCACTACCTCTATTACTCGAGAATGAAAAACCTAATTGCCATATACGGTTTGATCCTAGTGGGTGAGCGAAGGCCGCTTTAACCTGAGCTTTACCTGAGCCTTTGGCTGAGCATCACTGAGCGCTCCGGGAGAGCTCCCTGAGCACCACACCGAGTGCCTAATCAGGCCCCTTGTAATCGGCTAAACCTGCCTCTCGACTGTGCATCTGTTTCAGACGGACGCCAGGGGACCTGGCAAATCGCACGCCCTTACGCTGCTGCCTAACCTTGGGACTGGCGGTGCGTGCGGCGGTTGGTCTACGCGCCGAGACACCTCATGCCTCCCTTGACTGCGGTGACTCGCAACTCCCCTACCAAACCAATGAAGACAAATATCGTCTTCAATCTCACCAGCATAGGGTCTGAATTCTTTATCCCTAAAAGGCCCTGTACTCCTTACATTGAAGATGAGGAATCTACGAGTTCTAAAATGCTTAAGCACGATATTTAACCCGTCATCGACGAGGTTGCTTCGGCTTTCTTTGACTTTCTCGTGGTACTGGATCCGCACTTTTGGTAGTTCCGAAAGCCATGTTAGGACCCGTTTGGTGCCTCGTCTCCGTCCACTTGATATATCCTTCAATGACTCGCTCCATCCTGGCCGCGACCAGTTGCTGAAACGATGGTGACCTAGATTTCGACAAAATGGCCTCATCAACAGCGAGAGGTTGATTGTTCTCTCCTAGTAAAGATCTCTCATCCGCTGTCCTCTGCTTCAGACAGGACGCGAATGGAAACGCTGCCGCGCTGCCCACAGAATAGCGCTCAATCTCTTAATTTCACTGTATGCACAAATCCGGGACATGGCCAGATTGCGAGGGCCAATACAGCAAGAAGATGTGGACATTGAGGTAAACGTCGAGCAGCCTTTCCGGGTCCCCTTTGTACTCTTAGGCTCCGATTCGGGCTCCTATGTAGAGAAGAGATAAATGAGATCCTATTCTGATCCCCCTTACTTCTGCTTTTGTTCCCCCCATATTGTTGATTGCAATATAATGTAACTAGTTTACTGTACAGTGTCGGAGCATAATATTCTCAACGAGACAGAGAATTGGCTCGAACCGCTGTCGCCTTTCCGGGAATGCCTGCTCGTCGGAATAATGAAGACCGCGCAAGGTGGAGAAGCAAATGCCGTTGTACGTTATCAAGCCATCTCGGTGAGATCAGATGCCAATTATGATCTGAAAAGCTTCTAACAATTACAGAACAAAAGCTAGGATTGCATATACAGCCGTCACAAGTTCGCCTGGTTCCAACGATCAACGATCCATACCGTTGGAAATATCCTCCACGTCTTCAAAAACTATTTACTAAAAATATGAGCGATCAGTCAATTGGGGTCTATAAGATTCTATGCCGGGAGATCGAAGTTAAAAAGTCTATCATAGCAGTAGCACAAGATGAATCTGGAGGGCTTGACGAAGGGGCAACGAGCGATGATGAAGTCCGGCAAAGCACCGTCTATTATTTTCTAAGCCAGAGGCTGACTCTATGTCCGTAGCGCCCACGGTCGTCAGAACCAGAGCTCGGACCACTTCTCACAACTGAGCAATTGCAAATTGAAAACCAAAAGCTCTCCAAAGAGGTGCTATTATTGCACGACCAGGCCACACACGCTCAAGAGGAAGCAGGTCGAAAGGATCGAGAGATCGAACAACTTCGACAGGAAATACAGAAGTCGACATCGACAAGAGACTATTTTCAGGCCTATTTACAGAGATGTTCACAACAAGTCGAAAACGCATCGAAGCTACTCGAGTCATTAAACCGCGAACTGAGATGCGACATCGCTGTCATTCTTAGTTAATCTAACTACGACTGACCACGCTCTCGAGGACGGTACTCATGCTGAGAATTTCTCTTGAATTTCGATTCAATACCCGCTGAACACTCGGATGATCGCTGAAGACATATTTGCGTTTTGGGAGATGGGACCCCAATATGTACAATTGGACCGGGAATTTGCAGGTTGCTTTTACATTGTCGGGACGTCTCCAAGAGATCAAGAATTTACACAATATAGGTCAAGGGCCTTCCAGAGGAAGGGAGGGTGTCGAGCCAACGTAGTTGCGGCATTATTGAGTCTAGGTTGAGTGTAAATTCTGCAGATCCACAGCTTGGTGTTGAGCAGCGTGAAGATAATTTGGGCGAGCGACAGAGAGTGGGTGCCAGTGCACTTCTGAGGACGGCTTGGCGGGTTCTGAAGCGTGCACTGAGCGGCCCAAGCACCTAGCGTAGGGATCACCTTCGGAAGGGCCCAACTTCCGGGGACATGTTTGCTGAACCGATATTCACATGCAAATCACGTGCTTTTATTTGTCGTGCTCCTGTCCTTACGTGGACTAGTCCTGCCAAGGTTCCCCAAATGATTTCCCTGGTGCGCGGCTCACTGCCACGTGGTCCTTTCAGGTTTGAAGAAGGCGAAGCTGCCGTGATACCTAATCACTGTGAAGATTTTACTCGATGGAGAGTTTCGAATGGCTTGGTCACAACCCCAACACTCCTTTGGCCAGAGAGCCTTTGAAGGTCTTGGAGAACTGCCAGTCGCGTGTTGCGAACGCAGGCATTCAAAGAGAGCGGCTATCTAAGAAGCGCAAGAGGTCCCCGGAGCCTTCGAAGACAATGAGCCAAACCCCGTCACAAAAAGGCGTCTCCTTGCTGCTGGATTGGGTGTCTCTCCTCTGACCCAAAGTGAGCTATTCAAGTTTGTTCGGTACTAGATTGACTGACGTCCATCAAGACTTTGAAGATGACTTGACGCCGAAACCTCAATGTCCTTCCGTCGATCCCCTCACGCGATCCACATCCTCTTCAATAACGGATCACTGGCCGGCTTCCCATCACAGACCATTTACTATGATCCCTCGTCATTGCGGACCGTTTACATTTTATGTTTAAATCTAATGAGAGACAAATCTTAAGAGCAATTTGGACCGACAGCATGCGGCTCGCAAATATCATGACCAAGAACGGCGGCCGGTGTCCCAAGTCTTCTTGTCCAGTTGGCAGTAGGACTCTGCTGTTACGACTTGATCTCGGGTGTGGAAATTGATTGGCCGACCTGATAACAGCGTCCACATGACTGCCGCTCAGGAGTTGGAGAGCATGGAGAGCATGGAGGTCTGTCAGGATATGGGATGTACAAAGAGGATGGGTACCTGGTAAACCTTCAACTCCGTCTCGTAGGCAACAGCGACGCAAGCCCCCCCGCGGTCTTTACCATCGGCCAGCGCAAAACTCTCGATCTCCCGGGTCATTTGAGTACCTGAACTGCATGTAGCATCGATTGGCCTAGTCTCATCGAAGGGGTGAAGATGGGTACATAGGGTAAGGCATGAGCGTGAGTGGCGAACCATGTGATGTTCTCAGTGTGGTAAAGGATGAGCTGATGAGATTTTGTCACCAGGTTGTTTTCGCGACACCAAGTTTCCTGCATGTTGCTTGAACTTGGATTTCCTCGCGAGTGATTCGCTATCGGCTTCATGTGCTGGCGGTGTGGTAGTTCCGAAACGCCGGACCTGGTGCTGTAGTGAAGACATGACAATGAGCTTCTCTTCCTCTCATTTGGTAATGTTGACGGCAGATCATGTGAGCTTGACCAAGTGGAGGAGAGTGTTGAGTAGAACCCCAGTCAAGGTTGTCCCTCAGTAAAGCGGAATCCGTGGAACAGTGATTTGGGGCCAACAGAACCCTCGCATGGTGACTAATCCACGAGCAATCATCACGGAAATAGCCAATGACGTTTGGGGGCGATCACTCAGTGCATGGACATAGTGCTCTTCCGATTGTAGGATTGATGAGGATGAAACGGAACTTTTGTTACCTTGTTGGTGTTGACAAAGTAACAACTTGCGTGTTGCTTGTAAGTAGCGTGGATCCATACCACCGCCAAGAAGTGCCACAGCCCAACCATCCCCTTTTGAGGTGATGTCACATGTAACCTAGCCTGGGCGCTTAAGGTCCGACCGCGACTGCACTTCGCTGGCAACTACATGAACCTGCCCATTCCTTTCTCCCTCATTTGGAGCAACCATGGCACGACGAGACAGTGAAACCGCTCAGAAGACCAGAAGGCAGTCCTTGAATCTGCTACACCAAGGTCATTTATCCGCTTCCTCCTTCAGAACTCGACTGACCAGCGAAGGGAAACGCCCTCAAGGAATCAAGAAGGGACGAAACCAAAGCTCTCTTCGACGGAGCGCCCGTTTGGACCGATTGATTGAGATTAATGAGACTCAACAAAAAACCAGCCAGCAGCCTCTACCATCTCCAGTCAGCGACATCAAAAGTCCTAATGTAGGTCGCCAACTTTATGCTGTGATGGAAGACTGACCCAATACAGCGTGCGCACCCACCTTCTACCCTTCTACCATCGAAGCCTCCGAAGCGGAAACGAGAAACCGAACAGCAACTAAACCCGCCCTCTCCAAAACGACCGCGAACATCTTCTCCGACACCCTCTATTCAGGACGTTGATTCTATTACATATTGGACGCAGACATACCACTGGCCGCGAGGATACTTCAACGAAAGTGGCGAAATGAATCATTTATTGGCGAGAAAGAAATCCACCGCCTCCCTTCGCCGAAAGCGATCGGATAGCGAGTCTGGCGCACCCAGTTCAACACCGAGCGATCAGAAGCCTAGGGAAGAGAAGAGTGCCCCATACCAAAATGCGCGTTATGAGACCGTGCTTGCTACAAAGGACAGTTTCATGGGTAAATATGGACAAGGTACTACGAACGAGAGCAAGCGACTATGCGAGCAGCTCCTTGACGAACAACCAACAGTACCGCAAGATACGATGTTTTCCGACGAGTACTTCGAAGAAACCTGTGAAGCAATAAGAAACAAGAACGAAGCTAGAGTGATTCGAGATATCTCACTTTTGATTGTCCCATCAGCGGAAGCCCTTGCCATACGTGAAAGTCAGCATTGTCGGATCTTGATTGAAAGCGTAAACGAAGGGTGGAACAATTCTATTGCACTCACCAAACCTCGCCCGCAACCTGATTACTCGGTCGGGTTCCGACGAGAAGCATTCACCGAGACCCAACTTCAGAAACTTCAACCATTCGTTGGCGACCTCACCGACAACTCCTTCTTCATGGGGACATGGTACATGTACTTCCCCTTCTTCTCGAGCGAAGTGAAGTGCGGTGCGGCCGCACTCGACGTGGCAGATCGACAGAATGCACACAGTATGACCCTCGCTGTTCGAGGAGTCGTGGAACTGTTCAGGCTCGTAAAGCGCGAGCAAGAGCTTCATCGGGAGATCCTCGCCTTTTCCATTTCGCATGACAACGAGACTGTGAGGATCTATGGCCACTACCCTGTGATCGAGGGCAAAAAGACCACGTTCTACCGTCATCCCATTGATAAAGTCAGCTTTACCAGACTTGATGGGAAAGAGAAATGGACGGCGTACAAGTTTACCAAAAGTATCTACGATACCTGGATGCCTGCTCACTTCAAAAGGCTTTGCTCAGCAATCGATGCAATACCACCCGATATACATTTTGAAGTCACGGAGGAATCTGAACTACAATTCCCCTCATCATCTGGACTTTCACAAGGACTGGAAAGCCACCACCTCTCGGACTCAGGAGCAACAGGTGACGACGAGCTGAGGCTCCTCGATCCTCAGGAAGTGACACCAGAAACTTCTATTACCCAACCATCAGAACAGGCGACATTCAAGAAACCAAAGAAGAGATGAGACTCGGTATTCACATGGCTAGAGAACTTCTGGAGATAGAAAGGTCGGATTGGGGCGAAATCATTTCGACGATGTTACTGTCTCACAATCTGCTATTATCATGGTGTTCGGGAACAAGTTTGGTGCTCGAAACCAACCGGCCGTGAACTTGCCTATACAATAAGGGATGATAATGTTATCGACATGGATAATTTGTATTGTGAATGGGCCGAGTGAGTTGCACATGGCGCGACGTTCCCAAGAACATATGAGGGAGAGAAGTACTGGAGGAAGCAGAGAACAGGGAGAAAGGGGCCTTGACACAATTGGGGAAAACGGAGTATTACGGCGGACGTTCAATGCCGTCAAACGCTGACGATCCGCCCTGACGATCTTGCTATTCCGTCAGAGTAACCCGTCGCCACTTTTGGGCATGTTCCAACGCAATTTTCCATTCTCGAATGGCTTTGACGAAGTCTAAAGCCAGATGATAGATTCGAGCTGAAGCAACCAGTACTCGTCCGTGTAGGAGTTGGTCGCCAACATCCAGATTGAACAGATTCCTGGAGATGCCTTTCGTCTCCCGGATTTTCTTTCCCGCATCTTCCATGCTGTAAGAGTGGCCTGGTTCAAGCCTCCAGCACTAGTGCGCTCAAGATTGTTTTTGCTTGACCTTGCCGACTGCCGTCAAAATGTCATAGCTTCCAATTTTCAGCCAGAATGATGACTGACGCTGTGTTCATCATGCCAAATAAACCCCTCAAACGCATTCCTTACTTCCTTATAGACTTCTTCTTCAGATCCGTTGCAATCGACCTGTGCCATGTAATTAGCTCACAATCTTTATGACTCGACGGCTTCCTCACGCTCCTGAAGAACCCAGAGGTCGTTGACAGTCGAGGCTCCATCGCTGCTCTCCGTTTTTCGAACTCTTGAATTCTTAGATCAATGTCCTTATCATCGACGCTACCATGGTTTTTTGAACGTTGGAGTGCCCTTTCTGTCGAGCAGCGCAATAGCAGTGTATAGTTTGATTTTTGAAGCTTTGGAGGGTGAGCATACCCATTACGACTGCATCAGAACACTTACTTTCTCTTCAAATTCGACAAGTTGTCGCACGTTTTCCGGGAAGCCGCGCAAAAGCACCCAGCCTTTCTCGTCTGTACTCTCCGCGATTGTTTTCTCTAGGACCTTGATTGCTAGATCGGTCGGAACAGTCATATTGTGTTCAAGGCAATCTCTCAAGAACTCGGCGTGGGGGTAGGTCTGATCAATTGACATGTTGTAAAAGATATCAGTCATCGAAAGGTGCCGAACTCCAAATTGGTTGGAAAGCAGTGTACAGTGGGTCTTTTTGCCAGCGAATGGCCCGCCTGTCATACACACATTTAGTATAATCTTAGCATTCAAGGGAAAACTCACCAATAACGAAGACGACGCGAATTCGATTGAGCCTGTTGAGAAGATAAGCCTGTCTTTCCTGCCCGAGCAACTTCAGCCACTGCCGGGTTTCCGGAAGCCTGATTTTTGGTGCCAAACCCTGGAACTCTTCAAGGTTCTTCTCCCCAAGCGTCATCTGCTCATACTCAAATGCTTGTATCATGCATTCGAGTTTATCGACGTCATACATATACTGAGCTTCTCTGGTCATTCCTTCTTCATATTCTAACCACGCAGTCCGCAATTTCTCGCCGAGGGTAGGGTCAAAAGGATCCAGCAAACTCTTGATGTATCGAAAACCAAAATCTTCCAATTTGAACTTGTCCTCTAGAACATTTCTATCAGAACAATAGTTCGAGTTAGGCGTGGAATGTGTACCTTTGCTGACATTGTCGTGCGGCGTAATGTCGCCAACGACCGACTCCGCCATGTCATGAGCCAAGGCCAGGAGTACGCATTTTTCTTTATCTAGTCCAGACTAAATGAGGTGTTAGAAAATCATGAGGTAGTAGAAATTGAGCGTACCGGTGCACACAAAGCCATGAGGGCCATGCGGTACATATGTGCGGCAACGCTTTCGGGGTGCTCAATCGTTCTCAGCCATCCTGTCCGAGGTAATTGTTTGAGGACATTGGCAAGATGTAGGAATGGTAATGGTGACATGTCCAAAGTAGGTGAGCGATTCTCCATGGCGACGATCGTTTGCTTGGGACCTTGAATGGGGAGGTTTGAGAAAGATGAATATGAGCGGTGGTGCCATTTGATTGTCTGCGCCGAAAAAAAGTGCACCAGCGTTGCACTAGCCGGGTCGGACCCCGCTCGGACCGTGCCAAATTCCAGCCCCCCACTTTCTTCTCCTACTTCTTCCCACTGAATTCTACCATCGGTGTTACTACAAAGTCGACGATTCTCTAGAAGCCGCAGTATGGAGCATGCACATTTTCAGCACCTCGAGGACTTTGTGGGGCCTCCGCCCTTTGTTCAGCATGTACCGCTCGTGCATATCGGTAGCACGATCTCACCTTTCAAAGTCTTTGGGCAGACACAGCTCGACAACGGTGACTTGAGGGAGGATCAAAGTCATGACACAGATCCTACAATTCATCGCAAATTTTCTGCCCTGCCACTACAACCAGAACAACCACTAACCTCGACCCTTTCGCTTTCAACATCGCTATCGCCTGAGCGACTAATCGCAGGGCAACGAACCAGTATGAATTCACAGGCTGTCAATGTCTGTGATCAAGAACAGCTACCTAACACCAGTCCCGAGCTCCACTCAATCATGATGAATTTTCTTGCCGACACGAATGTGGGCGGTTTTGAGATTTGCTTGCCTTTGGTTCCACCAGACGAAGAGAACTACACCGTGGATATGCCTACTCATACTTCCTCTCGGAGAAACGGCAAACCATGCATGAGATGCCGAGCACTGAAGAGAAAGGTATTGGCTGTCATATAAATGCAGAAACCCGCACACTTACTACACTCAGTGCGAATTTGGCGCTGAAGGAGATCCACGGTGCATAGCCTGCTTCCGATTTGACATGCCAATACAAATCTGCCAAACGGAAACCATCTTGCAACTCAAGCCGTTCGAGAAGTGTAAGTTGCCACCTTCGCCTCTTCTACACGAAATATTGATAACTGGTTAGGGAAGAACAAAGTATACGAGATCACTTTCACATCAGTGCAGCCGGGACGCGGGTCTCCTTCGATGCTCGTAAGCTTACAGCACTACCCAGGCGGCCCTACTTTGGATGTAGAATGCACGCAGTTCAATCCAACGAATCCAAACCAAATTCGCGACCACCGGAAAACCCCGGAAGGCTGGTTCTGGAGGCAAACAACTGCCTATTGCCTCACACGGCCCGAGCTCGACATTTCAGAGTATATTCAACGATGCATTCCAGCCTCATTGATAGAAGCTTGCAGCCGACCTGGCCATGCTTCGTTCTTTTTCAGATTGGCATCCTCGTACCGCAAAGTAAGGAAACTCTGACTTCACCTCATGAATACTGACGAAATGAGGAACCCATTATAACGCATTGCCTGGAGCTGTACACCACGCTGCGTCTGGTGAGAAATGGGTGGAGATTCGCCGGACTCGAAAACCTGGGGATGACTCCTGTCACCGACGCAACATCTCCATGGTATGGTATTACGCTAATACCCCGCATGGTACAGAATCAATTGAATCATAAGTTGGAGTTAAGAATCATCGAACTAGACGAAAAGATTCTCAGGCAGTGCAATAGGATGCTACGAAAGAGGGCCAGACGTCAGTGGATGGTTTTGGTCCTTGTGTTCTTCCTCCTGCTCCATGTCCGAGAAATAGATACTGCGAGGAACATCTTCTGGAGACGATACAGTGATCCTGTAGGTGCTGCCTAAGACTATAGTACCAAGTTGGCTAACCACCTAAGGCCGGTTTCTGGATACATCCTTGGAAACCAGCAACTATCATTGACGGAGCGATTGCCTCGTGCAATAGCCTGCTGTCACATTTTCACTACGCAGTTGGATACAAATCGCTCCAGATGGATTGGGAACGACAGAAGTCCAAAGACCTGGTCGAAAATGATCCTACGTTTATCACAACCATCAAAGAGCTCCAGGCATACATTATAATCTTGAGTAAGTGGTCAAGGCAAGCGCATCCCCGTCCTGACACTAAGGCTCACCAGAGGAACGTGGCAACATCGGTCGCATGGCTCATACCTTGTACAAAGATGGAGACCCGGATAGTGTTGACTTCACAATAAGCTCGTTGTTATTTGGAAGCATGAAAGAGTCCGTTGAGGTGAAGGGCTTCTATTGAATATCTTGCTTCTGGAAGCGAGCTGGACCCAATGGTGACATGTTAGTCACTAGAAGCATGTGAACGTTCAACGTTCAACGAGTAACTATAATATAATCAGAAGTTGGAAGCATAAATTGTCTTTTCGCTGTGCTCAATCTGATCAAATTGGTTGCTAGTAGAGTAATCGATTGCACAATCACGTGAGACAATTTCCTTGGCATGAAATTTGGAAATTATCTGGGGAGCCCCCTCCCGCCTTCCCAGGTCTCAACAGTATTCACAGTGAGCTTTCATCCACCAGCATGTCTGAAGCGAAGACATCTCCCTTCAAGACCTATTTTGATGAGATAGCTGAGAGTAATGGCGATGATGAGTGCAAGGCATGGCTAACCAGGATTTTTGAATTAAAAAGTGAAGTCGTAGACTTCGTCAGTCGTCGTCGGCAAGGAGGTGGAGTCGGAACATACTCTGGATTCCTCAAAGGTTCATTCAATTTCAGCTTCCGGGTCAACTTCCATGACGGCGAAGACGTCATTATTCGGTTCCCAAAACCTGGTCACACAGCTTTCGCAGAGGAAAAGGTAGCAAACGAGGTCGCGATCATGGAATACCTTCGAGACAACACCACTATTCCTATCCCTCGGGTACACAGTTGGGGCTTGACTAGGGAGAGCCCTCAGCAGATAGGACCCTTTATCATCATGGATTTTGTGCGCGGCACGCTTCTGTCGACGATTCTTAAGCTACCAGCCGGAGAGGACTTACTTCTCAATCCACATATTGATGACACAATCCTGGACAAAGTGTACTATCAAATCGCCAACTACATGCTCCAACTCTCTCAACTCAACTTCTCTCAGATTGGGGCAATTTCAAAACACCACGAAGTCAACACATGGTCGGTGACAGCAAGACCACTCACCTATAACATGAACGAGCTGGCCACGGTCTCGGGTTATCCTATCACCAAATTTCCCGTGTCACCATTCGAACGCACAAGTGACTATCTTGCATCGCTTGCGGAAGAGCACTTGACTCATCTCTGGACACAGCGTAACCTGGTTGATAATCCGGACGTCGCTCGAGGACGGTTCAGTGCGCGTCACCGACTCTGGCAGCTCATCCCCAAATATTGTCTTGATGATTCTGGCCCTTTTATCCCTTATTGCGATGATATGCGGCCTTCGAACATGCTCGTCGACCCCCAAACGTTTCATATAACGGCTATGCTCGATTTTGAGTTCACAAATGCGATGCCAGCCCAGTTCACATACGATCCGCCCTGGTGGCTGCTATTGTCCGGACCAGAGATGTGGCTCGATCAGGGCCCCCTGCAAGATTTCATTCCTCTCTTTGAGCACAGGATGGAGCAATTCTTACAGGCCATGGAACGAGCTGAAAATGACTGCGAATCAAAGACGATGGAGCCAAGTCTTTCTGTCCGAATGCGTGACTCGTGGAAGACGGGACGTTTCTGGTTTGACTATGCGATAAGGAAGAGTTTCGACATCGACGTTGTCTATTGGACTGCACTTAGACCGTATGATGACGATGCCGAATCCCTCCCGGATGAAGTGGTTGCAGAGATGGAGTCGTTCACACAAACGAAGATGGCGCAGCTCAAGGAGTATAAGGAGGATTGTGCAATGCGTTTTCAGACCACAAATATCTAGGGCGAGAAGGTGCAAACAGTCAAGCCGGATGAATAACATTCATAGTTGCAATGCTTCAAATTGAGCTATGTAATCTCTATGCAACAGGTCTTGGTTGTGATCCATCGACGACCACGGAAGGAACGAATTGTTACCAGCCCTCAATTTCCATTGCAACGTCTCAAGAGGATGTATTCCCTTTCTTCGACTATCGAAGTTCATTCCCACAACGATTGTATTGATACTTTCATAGCGTTCTGATTCTCAGTTACAAAGTTGCGTATAAATGGGTATAGAGATTCACCTTGCTGATAGATCCTAGGTCTTGGGAGTGGCACCTCCACCCCCCCGGCGCTGTTGAGAGCTCTCTCCTGCTTTCCTCATTGCCTCCTCCAGCTCTCGTTTCTTCCTTGCTGCTTCTCGCCTTTTCTGAGAATCCTCTGCCGCTTTCCGCATACTTTCTTCCTCTTCGTTATTTGGAATTCGAATGAAGCTGCCACTATCTGTCATCTTGTTTGCTGAACCAGGATCCGTGAATGGATAGTTATGTTTTAAGTTGACTTGCGTTACGTTGTTCGGATATGGACAAATCTATAGAATTGTCTCGTATCAAAAAGATTAAGGTCTCACAACATCTGCGTATTAGATTTGGCGGCGAAGTTACACTCCTCCAGGGTAACTTTCGTTAGAAGGCTCCACCATGCACGTGACTGTCTAAGGGCCGGTTCTAGGTGGTTCTAAGCATGTAATGCCTAAAAGATACCTAAGTGTAGCCTATGATTTAGGCAGCCTACACCTAAACTATAGGTGGCATATAGTTGAAGTTTAGTGAAAGGCACTCTAATACATGCCTAAACCCAGCCCGGAGTAATTAAGCTCCGTGTCACGTGCGGATGGAGCCTCCTAACGAAAGTTACCCTGGGAGGAGTGTACTGTAGTTGGTGGAGGGCTGTTTAGGGTATCCTACTGCCGTACTAAAACGCGGCGAATCTGCACACCCCATGCTAATGGGCGTCCTGCCACTGTACTAAAAAGCGGCAAATCTGCACACCAGGCTAATGGGCGTCCTGCCACTGTACTAAAAAGCGGCGAATATGCATACCCGCCTCGCTTATGAGTATCCACCGCTGCAAACAAATGAGCAAGTAGAAAAAAATCCCTGGCTCTCTGTACCTTCTACTGTACATCTCGATCGAGTCTGGAAGGATGCGCGACCTCGAACGATGTAACAGGATGTCAACAGAGACACTGCATATATGTTGACGACGCCCGATTTGTGTGACCTTTCGTTGACCTTTTTCCTCACCGGTTGCGGCATCTATCCACACTCCACGTTTCCCTATCCGTTTGTCTGGCAACAATGGAGTCGGGCATGCTACCAGCCCTTGCTCTTGGACGCGACTGGCCGGAGTGCCATGGAACTATTGTGAGATGCCCGGTGTCCTCCCAAGAATGGCTACTCACGTTACATGGCTTCCTAGACTTCAAAGCCCCTCTTTCGTGGCGATTCGAGCGTAGCATGGAAACTAGTCAGTGTACCAGCTGGCGAGATTCGCCTCCAGTGGCTTGAGGAAGATTGGCATGCGCGAATCTGCGTTGTCAGGCAATGCGATGACGATACGTTCGAAGTCGCTATTGAACCATCCTATCTCTCCGAGCTCAAAGAATGTCAATTGCTGATGAACGCTGACTACGATCCTACGCAGCCATCAGAGTCAGAAAAAAAAGTTCTTGGCATCTGGGAAGCGAAGAGGAAAGCTCGTGAACGTTGGCTTCAACAGGTTATGCAGGTGATTTACTCCAAGCATTCCTGGGAGGTCCAGCAAGTGTACCGTGATCTTACCCGATCGAGAGGCTGGCAGAGAGAGCTTGACAGATATATTTTGATCCATGATATATCGGTAAGGCCCACTCTCTGAACTCTTCAGGGAGTTATCTTACAAGGCTTTTAGGAATCTCCTCCTCCCGTCCAGCGAAAGTTAGCACAATATCTTGTGTTTTTGTTTCTTAATCTCGAAGCAAACCACAACTCTGAGAATGCCCAAACTATTCTCACCAGCACCCACGATGAGCTGCTTAACGGCCTCGAATCGGGACTACGTATCCTAGTTGCTCCAGTGTCACGGAAAAGGCCAGGGCGCGACGAGTCTCAGATCACTTCGCTTTTCCGGGTTCTTTTGGAGCTATCCGGCGGCAAATTGAACCTCTTACAGCACAATTTTGCTGGAGAATACACGGCAAACGAAAACAGTGACCTCTACGCTTCGATTTTCGGAATTGCAAGAACCAATGACTTCGGAGAGTTTGATGGTGTGGAAATGTGCAGAACGATTACGAAATCCCCCGTATTCTCTGGAGAAGAAATGAGTGTCCAAATTTTGGAAGACTGGAGTACGAAAATGAAGGATTCTCTCCGTGTTGGCTATTGTCACGGGTATCTGGTAGGATATCTCATCGGCCGGCTCTACCTATGCTGACGGATTCAGAACCTTCCACTGCAAGTCATACGGAGCCTCGGCGTGGGCCAGGTGAACATGTTCCGTACTTACCTGTAAATCTCCATTCCAACTGCGTAATGTACAACAATAACATCAAGCAGAGCCTATACGTACAACCAATTTCCTTCTCTGAGAAGGCCTGAAAATAACCTGTCGCTACTTCTTACTTGGAACGCAACGGTATCTTCTGGGAGCGAAGAGGATCACAATGGTCCTTTCAGGGTCCTTGAGGAATGGGCACAGTCACAAGATGGTCGGAACGCATACCTACGACTGGCTACGGATTTTCAAGGCTGTCAAAGCTTGGCTCAGCTTGCTTTGATCATGGCTGCTATGCTAACCTACCGAAGACTTTGCCCTGACTTCTCGGACGATTCTGAGCAACCCGTTACAGGCAGCTATGTAGCTGACCTAGACTCTCTTTTAAGGGGAGATCATCTCGGAAATAGTGGAAGAGTCGCCGAACGAATGGTTTTTGCCTTAGCCAGAGAGCTTCGCTTGTCAGGAGAAGGCTTTGAAGATCTCAGAACGTTCCTCGAGACCATACTGGACCGAGAGTGTCCTCCACTGCACGTCTCTGAGGGATTTTGTGATGAATACATACGTTTGAGGATGAACGGCATGCTTCACGACAGCGCAATAACAGAGTTAGCGGGTCTCAGGTTGCCACAACTTAGAAAAAAGGACACCAACATGAACGATGCAACGCACTTACAGGACTTGTCAATCCAGAAGCTCCACATTGAGGATTCTTCAGGTCATTGAACTGTTGAACCTGTCTCCATCCGTACCTACAACTGCAGAAATTCCATGGACCCCTATTCCCTCGTCGCAGCATCTCGCCCAGGAGACAACATCGATCTTCCACCGATACTCCCTCCTGAATGCTACACGCCAATATGAATCACCAACATTCAAAGATGAAAGTTCGGTGAGTCTCCTTGATTAAGAAATTGGGAGAGTGCTCGATGTACCTAGCATGGAGAAATTGGGCGATGGATCCCTACAGATTTGCGTCCTCGAGTCAAGAGTCAGCAGTGTACAACAAAAAAAATCTGCAAGATAGTCCCTGACTCAGACGTCAATGTCAATTACGGTCCTAACGAACCTCCAGCTGAAGACTCAAAGGTCTGGGCCTACGATCAGGCAAAACGGCTGCGTCAACTTTGGTTCGCGGAGTGAGCAATCAGAATAGCCAAAGAGGGCTGACCCGAGGCGGCTGTTTACTATGCTCACCGTTTGGAAGGTAAAGAGCACAGTGACCGCTGAAGTGATGGAGTCGGAGTTGATTGGGTGTTGATTTTCAGACGAATGTAGGAGACAGCAAATCCTTTGCCGACTGCCACAACTATGGGGCTAGCACGACGCTGGAGCATTTCCAGCCGACTGGGTATCTCTTGATCTTGAGTTCATAGTTGTATTCAGGGAAGAGACGAGGGCGTAATCGCGTACGTGTACCGTAGTTTCTGCCGAAGCATGGTTTGTCCAGTGGATCACAGGCCCAACGCTTTTAGGCTGTTCGTAACTGGTCAGTAGACGTATTCACAGGGCATCAGATGACGAGCTCTGGATACTTAAGCCACCCATAAGATCGCCACCAACTTACGACGAGCAATGGATTTAACTACCTTCTTCTTCCTGCTGGTAAATGCCTTAATCCTGTCCTCGCTGTCACTTATCTCTTTCGCTGTCACCTACATCTTTATCTCAATACTGTTCTGGCTCTGCGTCCTATTTTGTTCTCTGATTTGCTCCAGTATATGGAGGGTTATTAGAGACGCATGTCAATATCTTGTTGGCAGCGATTACGCCTGATCTGTAGCGAAAAAAATTCCAGTATATTCACATAGCAAGTCGATTTGCCATTCTGTTGCTAAATGTTTGCCAGGTTTTACGAACTCTCCGTCCAGTCTACACGGTACACCCACCTTCCACGACACTTATACAACCTAGAAACAAAGAGCCTACTCCCTCCTACAGCTCTTTCCGCCCAACCTGTCTCAGAGAACCTACTCGGAGTGTACAAAATGGCTCCGCAACCTGAGGTCAGTAACGCAGATTTATCTCTGTGGGTCAGGAAAAGCCCTAACACGAGCTAATGATCAGTGTATCACAGCCACAATCACCGATCGAAAGGAGACCACTCTCGATATCGCAAACCCCATTTTTCCAGCTACCAATCATGAATCTTTTCAAGGTCCTTACAACGTTTTTTTACACTCCCAAATATCTACTTTCTTGCGATGACACGGAAATCTCGGCCTGTCCCATTTCCGACAAAGACCTCAACTCCATGATCAATGCCTTCACTATAGAGCAACAGAGAGTTCTCTTTGCCCTCCGCTGCCAGTTCAACTCTGTCCCACCTCCTCGAGATTACAATTCACTTGTCAAATTCGTGTTTGGCTATGCGAGTCAGGAAGAAAAAGACAAATGCACGAATGGGATAGCTCAAAGCCTTTGGTACTTACTGAAACCTGAATATAGCGTCGCCACTCTCCTCATAAATCATACCGATGTCGGCATTAAGAAGATGTACGACGTTGAAGAGGAGAACAAGGCCCGGAGAGCTGAGGTGGACAGATTGGTAGCACAAATCGATGATATTATGGTAAGAAATCCGTCGGACTATCTACCGAGGGTCACTAACGTGTCAAGTAGTCCGCATGTCAGCAATCAATTCAAGTTCAAGCCAACAATGACCAAAAGAGTGGGACAGTCTTTTACGCCAGCATGAAACTCTTGAATCGCCAACCTACTTCACAGTCTACTGTCGAGTGGATTGCTTCGGACGGCTACGAGTTCGCTTTGGCATGTTTTAGTGATGATAGGTCCTTGAAGGGTTCACTTGTGAGACACTGGCTGGGTGTCGAGAAATCAGGAGCAGAGTAAGGCTAACCCGGAGCTTATATGAGGTTTCTGATCCTCCCTAGTGTCGACCTATGCATCCGAGAACTGAAGAACGGAAATTCGCAAACAGATATCCGCCTGCGGTTGGCAATTTTTGCCACCATCTGGCACAGGGCTAGAGTCATGAATAGTGTAAGCCTGGATACCACTTCAAGTTGGGTTATGCTAACTAAGATTCAGGATCAGGGACTTGGTCAACCAGCAGCTGACGACATTTTCGGGCTGTGTGAGGACTTTCTGGTACTACACGAGGAGTTCTCTACCATTCCCGAACACCTCCTTCTCCGACTTTATCAATATCACGACTCGTATTCGGCAGGAGCAACAAGAATCACGACGTCCTTCCAGGGATTATGAAACGTTGAAACTGGGAAGGAAGTATGAAAGTTCCATTTGCGGGTCTGAAATCTTCTTATACTTAATCGAGCATAATTCTGATAGATCGAAGCAGGTCAAGACACTATTTTCAGGCTTTGCATATTCGACTCTCTAAAAAAGCCTTTAGAATCAGCAGAAATCCCTGTCACCGAATATTCGCGGGAAGCCGGATGACGATCATAGCTAACTTGCGTGTATCCACAACAAGGGGCTCACATTTTCTAGGGCGATATGTGCCATCACAGCAAGCTCAAAGAAAGAGCACATCAATATCCTAGTGATGGAATTGTTGCAAATCCAGGGCAGCGCCTTTAGGCTCTCTTGCAGGGGAGGAAGTGTTTAGGGGGCTCGATCTTGTTTGACAAGATTGACAGTTGAAGTCATGACTCAAGGCGAAATACCTCGAGAAGAGAACAACTCATCTGGCTTAAATCTACTCTGACAAAGTTGACTCATCATGCAACAAATGTTCTAGTCCCGTCATTGAATCCTCCATATAGGCAGAGTTGAGTCAAACAAACAGATTCGATGTGCTGTCTAATTCGGCGCTGGTGTCGCACTTCCTCTGGATCCTCGCTTTGTTGCTCTTAGAGCTATATCACGATGGCTCTCTCAAGTTGTTGCGGCATAGTAAGGTGAAGCCCCGGAAAACCCCTAGCTGATTGTCGCTAGAGTATGCAATCAAAAAGTTGTCCGTTGACTTTGGCACACTAGTTGGGATTAAGGCTCCGTGGTACTAGGAGACTCGAAAAGGGTGCCAGCAGCGGCTTCAATGCTTCGCGCCAAGTCTGAAGTCGCCAGAAGAGAAATTGAAGATGTTCGAAGGAAGCTTTGGCTAACCCGGGAGATCTCAAACGGCAAGGGCGAAGAAGGGTCTCGTATTGAAGGTATTCTTCTCAGTTGGCTTCGGAACTTGATGAGCAAGCAAGTGAGATAATCTGTCACCCCCAAATTCTGTGAATATTTGACTCTCTTGATAAACCAATGCGGGTCCGGGAAACAACGTCTTGCTACTTACACGTGGATGAGCGAACCTTTGTTTGATCTTGCGGAACGGCTGAGCACCCTAGCACCTCATTCTTTTACTATTGTCTCTTTATTGTCGTCTCTTCGAACCCTCTTTGCTTCGCTCTCATATGGCGTCTCGTAGAGTACGGCGTGATAGCTACTGCGTCTCGCGAGTATCTTTCCGGCGCTCCGTGAGATATTATGATGACGTGCTTTCTTGCATCGTGGGCACACTCAAGGGAAGATGCCTCTCCTAGACGGCATCTCTGAGGAAGATCAGGTGCATCACGGTTGGGCGGCCTGCGTCCTATGCGGAATGTGGCCGTCAAAACACTTCTTATCGCGGCCGAGATTTTAAGTACGCAAAGAAGCAAGACAAGGGATGCAGTCGCCATGAAGCTGAGTCTCAATCTGTAAAAGGCCGGTGACTAAGGTTTAAATCTATCTTGGCCAGGTGGCATTCCGTTTCTGAAATCAAGAAACCGGCAAAGGGATAACCGGTGTGGAGGCCGGGAGACAGGTCCTCCAATGAACGGTGACATTTCAGCCTCAAAGCGACCGGTGTAGGATGGAACGAGTGCCTGTTGGACCCAAGCTCTGTATGACCGTCTCCAAATGATCTGTCTGCGCCCTGTTTTGGCATAGCAGAAAGGACGGCAGATTTCGCGACGAAATTCTTTCGTCCGGTTGCGACCATCCTTGTCAGCCTGACTGCCTGTGGCACCTCGTGCGCCCTACGGATGAGATTTGAACTTACACGGACCTCTCCCCCAATCCCTGGACTTGAGACATTAATGTTTTATCGTTGTCCGTTCACCTTTGGCCAAATCATCCCTTGCGCTCTAACTTATGAGGCTGGAGAGGCAAGATTTACGGCGGTTGATCCTCCCGCTTTTGCTTGATCTTTGTGGGCTTTTCTTGCACGCATCCGTCGAGCTTGCCCTTGAGTACTTCGTCTTGGAGACAGCCATGTATAAGACCTCACTCTATTCTGGTTGCTCTAACTGAATTAAAGGTGAAGTCAAGTGAAGCGTTGTTTGAGAGTCGAATCTAATCTAGACCATCTTCAACAGGCTTTCTCAATGGGAACGGCCAACACTTACGATTTAGGAGCACGAGACCAACTGGGGGTTCGTACGTTTGGCAATACGGGGGAATGTTTAAGACAGTCAAAAGACGACAATATCCAGGATGAATTTAAGGTATCCCATTCCTCGAGCTATTCTGTGGTGATTGCTGATCATACAAGAGTTCGAGTCTGACCTTATTTCTCTGTTATTTCTCGCGACTCTATGCACGCATCCAACAGAGGGAGCACACCTCAGATGTTCGGTCAGACAACGCCATCTCCATCGGACTCCAAGAATTGAAAAAGGCATACATCGAGGCCTTTCCGGATATCTATGCGATTGCTGCCCAGAATGTGGATGGAGCCTCATACATGGACTCACTAGGCCACTTAATAGGCATCGTGGACAACCTAGCAATGGCGTCTCAGGCAATGCTCCACGGGAATTACGACAAAGGGTCAATTTTCTTCTATGACCTTATTGACGAAGCGGAGTCGATTTTTCAAAAAGCAAATCTGACCATCTTAACCCTTTTCGAGCTACGAATGAACGAAGCCCACAGTTCCACACCGAATATCCTGGCTGACCCAGGAGGTCTTCAAGCCTGCCAAACTCAGCTTGTCTATGTGGATGGTGCTCGCCGCTGATGAAAATTGTGATGGCGATGGGATCTACCGTTTAACACCAGTGTCCATCGTGAAGTCGTTAACCGTCGTGGCGAGGGGAGCTTGTCGCTTTGTGTTACATACTCTAAGCCACAGTTGCGATATCTAACCTCATCGCGAAGCTTTCCTATAGAACGGCTCACTTGCTATCTCAAAAGCTCCCCAAGAATCCCGCCTCCGAATTACTCCTTGCCTTCTGACCAAGTAAATAATTGCCTCCGATTGTGCCACTAGCTCTCGTTCACCCCTGTCGCCGTATTCCCATGTCCGCTCAGCAATGGATGGATGCGCAGGCTGCCGGTCTAGGAGCCGACAAAGGCACCTGATTGGCAACGCCGTCGTCCTCGGCAGTGAAGCTCCATAAGGTGTCAAGGTCCGGTAGAACATTGCAGCAGCGAAATTGATTGATTAGCTGCAAATTCTGCGTAATCGATGATGGATTGTTGAGGATATTGCTCAAGGGCGCCAGTACATTGGGCCCGAACCCCGTGAATAAGTCGTCTGCGGCGGCCTGCGCAACCGTGCTGGGACTCACATCTGACGCACACGCGAGAATTTGTAATTGGTCGGGCTCGTCGTTAGCAGCTCTAAGGGCGACTATAAGAAGGTTTAGTTGTATTAGCTTCATGTCGACCCCGTAGTTTTCGATTAAGAAGTAGTAAAATACTGTGAAAATTTGTAGAAAATAGGAAGTACGGAGAGGAATTGCTAATACTAACCTACGAGCTGTAATTGTAAATGGAGCCCTTGCAGAGAAGTCGCGACATCGAGAAAATCATTGACGGTGGTGACATCACTGTTCCACTGATTAATTGCGCCTGCGATGGCGGCCTGGCTTGGGACGCCGTCCGCACAACCGTTGGGTGAGTTGCGCTTTGCGAATCGCAGAGAGGGAGTAGCGGCAGAAGCACCGATGAGGCCAAGAGCCAGGAAAGATAAGATAGCGACAATCTTCATCGGGTATTGTACAATCGATATTGAGTAAGATTACTCGTCAACCTATTACGTAAACATGGAAGTTGTTGTACTGTAGAAGCAATAATGGAAGCGAGAAGAATCAAAGGTCTTATACATTGAAACTTCTTATAATGCTATCTCAGTCCCTTTTACAGCGCTTAACCGAATCAGAATTTGATGTACTGGGCGCAGGCTTTCACACATGGATTTGCCGATATTTGAGGGACTAAAATGGGACCCATTTGGGACCAAAAATGGACCCGTTTAGGACCCAAAAAACACCCTAAGGCTGCCCGAAAGGGAGGCACACTGCCCATAACCAGCGTGACAAGGTCGAATATGGGCAGTGGCAAAGATCATGCTTGACGCGTGATGGCTCCATGAAATGGCCATCCCTTGATACTGTTTGCGATCGTGCCTCAACCCAAAGCTGCCACATAGTTGCGTCCCTCAATAACTGGCTCTTTCATCTCGCGAAAAGTCGCCTCAACTTCCTCGACAGGGGGCCTCCATGGTCCAATGTCGCCAAAGGTTTCCAAACGCTTTTTCGACATTTCTCTTTCCTCAACACATGTCCTCGTATTGTTGAAGAATATCTTGCCTCGGCCAGTTTCTTTCCAGTTCCATCCGGGTTTCACATTCCACATCTTGTCGAAAACTTGTTCCTCTAGAGAGGTTCTTTGCGGGGGAGTCCGTCGCACTGGGAAGCTAAACGGCTGTCGAGCTTGTTCTTGCCGGGCACCCATTCTCCCCTTTCCTTTCCTTTTCTGGTGGCGCCATCCTGCAGTACATGAGTAGATAAACGAAAAAGGAGGGCGTCTCGATTTACATACCTCTCCAAATCAACGACAGCAGTCGACAGAGGGGAAGTTTATTGATAATTTCCATAAATTTTACGAATAGATTCTCTGCCGTCGACACGCTGCACTTACTTCAGAGGCTGAATAGAGCCAGCACAGGCACAGGCGCACTTCTTTATGTTTGCGAACGAGCATTCGGGCCCAACTTTCGTCCCAAAATGGCTCTCAGAACCCTTTTGGGCACCAATAAACTATTCGGCTATGGACGAATTGATTCCCGCCGACCAGATCCTTTCCACTGGGTCTGCCTGACAAGAAATCGAGTATATGCGTATCTGTCACGAACCTACCTTGACGAACTTACCTTTCCCTCCAGTCCTCCACCCGATTCAAGTGGGAGGACAGGTAGCAGACGATTCGGACGCGAGGCTGGGAAGATAGGAGACTTCCGGCTACAGCCGTATTACACACGTGATGAAAAGGGGAAGCCATAAGAAGCTTCTCCCACCCGAAACGGGTGGGAACTGGCTCTTCTTCTTTCTCAGGCGTTGAGTCGTCATCAATATGACGTACGCTAGATACAAACAATCCCAGTTACTACAGTCCTCAGTGCCATTGTGCCAATTTGCGGCGACGGTCCTGATAGTATCCGCCAATGCCTGCCTGCTCTAGTCTTCTTCATTAAGACACCTCCGTCTTGAGCACTCTATGAGCAGCTACAGTATAGCCAATACAATGCTCCTCTCTACACCAATTTCTCCACCCCTTTGTTTAAATAGTCCTTTCCGGAGTAGATCATTCCCTCCGGCTCTTGATAAGCTCTGTCGCTATTGCGTATTTTCTTTGCGACTTCTCTTTCTTCCTGGACTAAAGCGAAGCATGGACAGCAGAGTGAACCGCAAAAATCGAAACAAATATTGCCTGGCAGTCCAAACCTCTTCCTGAGGTCATGACGACTCGCGCTTTGGATACACGACGAGAAACCACACCAGGCAAGAAAAGCCCAAGCGCAGCACTCAAGGAGACATTAGTTAAATATTCCGGCAAAAGGAAGACGTTCTCACCTCGCGATTGAACCAGGTGAAATCTGAGAGTCGTCGGTTCCGAAGACGGGCTTGAGTTTTACCATAGAGGAAGCAGGGCAGAAGCCATCCAAGTACACCTAAGCCCTCCGTTAAAATCAACTAGTTCATTCACAACACTGATTATCTGGCCATACATGTTTCATCGACGAAAGAAGAGCCGAAGAAAGGATGCTCCCACTCCGACATCGTTGCACATCTCCTAGAGGAAATTGGTCGATTGTTGGCTCAAGCCTTTAAAGGCAACACACAGAGATAAGTGGCAATGAAACAAACTCTGAGAAATTCGGGACTCTGCCACGTTGGTACAGTATTAAGGAGGATTATGCTCGAGATGTGCTGGCATTCTCCTAGGCAAGAGAGGGGCCTATTGAAGCCCCTTTTGCGTCCCAGGGGAGATTTGAGGAGCCCAAAAGGGAGCTCACATCTGCTGGCATGGAATTCTCTGAATGGATTCTTTTTGACGTGTCATTTGGGTGTCGAATCCCCTCCCAATCCCATGATAGTCTCTTTGGTGGTGATGCTATAGGGAGTATACTTGTTCCCAATGCAGTTCCCTTTTGTCGTTCCGTGGCGAAATTTTACCTTGAACCTCACACCCACGAGTCAGAATTCGCAGTTGAATACTTACCGGTTTGATCAAGATGTCCGTCCCGAATTGCCTCAGGTATCTCGTGGGCTTCCTACTCATCGTACTACGTCATCAAACCAGCTCTCTTGCGTCGTCGACAAATACCAATTTTCAACAGGATACCTGCGTCTCAGTTCCTCAAGGAGCTGACAACCCTTCAAGGAGCTCTGTTGCAAGTCCTGCACCAGAGAAAACAGGAGGTCTAACAGGGGGTAAAAGAGGTCTGGCCTATAACGATGCGTCCCTCACGTACCTCTTCGCGAACCAGTCCTCCGTGAGCTGGGGTTATAACTGGGCTCCATTCGCCAACGGCTCCCTTCCCTCTAACCTTGAATTTATCCCGACGCTCTGGGGTCTCGGTGAAGACGCGACGTCTTCGTGGTTTACACAGGCCTCCTCCGCCATCAGCTATGGATCAAAACATCTCTTCTCCTTCAATGAACCCGATATCGCAACACAAGCAAATCTCAATGCATCCGAAGCGGCCGATGGGTTCATACAGTATATGAATCCTTTCCATGACCAAGCCGAGCTGGTCACTCCGTCAGTGACGAATGGACTCGGCGACTCGCTCGGTCTTGAGTGGTTATCATCATTCTTCGATGCCTGTGCAGGGAGGTGCTTGGTCGATGCCGTCAACATCCACTGGTACGGCTCGGCGGTCGACACGTCGGATTTCCAGGCGTTCGTGTCTAATGCCTCGGCACTGGCAACAGAAAACGGCGTAGGAACTCTCTGGATTACAGAGTTACGCGGTAACGGAGGTATTGACCAGCAATTGCAGTTTTTGGAAACGGTCTTGCCGTGGCTCGACGGCAACGACGACGTGTCCGGCTATGCCTGGTTCATGTGTGCCGCGGGGGACGGTAACTTGGTGAGCAGTAGTGGCGTTGTCTCTGCTTTGGGCCAACTGTACGGATGATGGCTGAACTCTCGGGCACGAGAAGCCCCGAATTACGACAGCAGCTGTCGTTGTCTCACTCGGGCTGAAACGGCAGGTCGGGAAGGACCAATGAAGCTCATGCCTCGAGTCCTGTTGCCACGAGGAGAGCTCTAGAACTATTCTAGGACGAATTTATTCCTATGCGGCGGAAGAAGAGAACAAGGATCGCTGTCAAATCATCATCACTCAGAAAATTGTCGAGGAGCGTCGGGGCTCCACGTGGATCAAGTGTCACTGTACGAGCAGTGCGCCATCTGAAAGCTAGCTCTAGCTGATGTAAATAAGTAGACTGTGATAGATCTCGGATGAGAAGATTTGATTGAACAATACCAGAATTCATCTCCTTGCGAAAGGAAACAGATGATGGTTGGACTGAGTGGACCTCGGCTGACATGCCGCCGGAATGTTGTTTTTGCCGCAGTCTCGCGTGAAGCTTGAAGGGACTCCTTTTCTCCATCCCTCGACAGCCTCAACTTCATTGTCCCTTTATCATCCTCCTTGTGGCCTTCTAGAACAACCCCGAATTCCACTACTCCCTTCCAGCCGCGTCTCACGCCAATCAGAGACTGTCTTTATCCTGTTGGTGGAGATGCCGTACCAGGTTCCTGTGAAGACTGCACCGGTTCACAACCTTCTCCGATCCGTCCCTCCTCGAGCGCGATACCTCCACGAGTACCGATGATGTTCTACCGAGCCCGACGACGCTTCTTGGCCGGCTCCTCTACCCTCGTTTCTCCCTCATCCTCCTTCTCCTCGCGCTCTTTTCGCTTCCTATGATCCGGAGTACCAAAATCATTGTTGAGGCCTTGCATATCCATTAGATCGTGGACTGCGTATGGAGATCCACTTATGTGCTGCGGATCCGCTTGCCCTTCTTGAAGGAGAACGGATAATGTGTCCTTGGTTTCAAATTCGACCCTTTTACGAAAGGTTCCTTGGTGGTCGATGAACGACCGATCGCCGACCGACCCAGGAAGCCCATGGCCGTTCACGATAAATCTCGCCGCCCGTTCAGACAACTGTTCCAGCAGCACCTCGAGCTCGGGACTATTTCGAGGCAAACGACAGAAGATATGGCCCGATCCAGAATACTTCCCCTTAATCTTCTTCGGCTTTGACTCGAGTTCGAAGTAGAAACGCGTCGCAACGAGGCAACGCGCGACGACATCGACATCCTCCGACCGACAGAACTGTTCCCGAGCCTTTGTTGCCAGCTCGTGCATCCTGCCTGTATCATCCAAGTCGACCTCTCTGTCCAGTTCAACGTCGAATCGGAAGTACCGCCCATCTAACTCTGCCCGTCGTCCATTCTTAAACGCTTGGGCGATTTTTTGGCCGTTGATTAATTCCATGAAGGCTCTGTACGATCGTGGCAGAAAGCCCTCTCTCCAGATCGCACGCAGTCTGCTGGGGTGCGACGTTGGTACGTGTGATCCTGAGGACCCGGTGCCGAGGGAGACGACCACATTGGGCCTTCGGATCGGTGGCCACACCACAGGGATTTCCCACAGAGGGAGGTCGACGGGATTGTTCCTCCACAGAGCTCCGTCTTGGAAGGTTCCTACCCCCGGGATGCGCTTTGCTGGAAAGTACCTTGTGGCCGTGTGAGCTACCGAAAACTTTGAGAGGGTTGGACGGCAACATACCACGGTGCCGCAGATCCGCTCATTGCTCTTGCATGCGATTTCAGTCGTCTTTCCATACTCAACGAGGCGTGACAGAAGGAAATAGAAAATGGTCACTTACATCTCCCACAGACGAATCCTTTTCCGCCCATCTTGCGACCGGACAATGCGATAACCTGTTCATCCGTCAGAGATCGCTCTCACGTTGCCAGTTCGGGGATCAAAGTACCACAGTCCTGCGGCCTGGACCCTGTCCCGTTATAGTTGGTGAAGAGGCAAGAGTCTGTTTCCAGAACCGTGGTCACCGGTATTCCCACTTTCGCGCCGATAGCGGTTGCATGCGAGTAATCCAAGATGCCCATCTCGCTGCCGAAAACTTCCTTCAGTGCACCTTCCAGATGATGAGCTGGGTACAGACCGTCGGCCAAGTACGACACAAGAAATTGGACGATATGCGACAGGACCGGAATGCGAGACATGACGGGTACGTGAGAAATCCAGCGCGGTCTGAATGCCCTTTTCGCCAAAGATTCGAAAAGATTCGCACAATCGTCCACCGTCCATCCACTGATGAACAATGCGAGGACGATAAGGCCGCCTGATGAGCGTCAGCGACGGCCCGTGTAACGGATGGCGTCCACCTACCGGAACTGGTGCCGAATGCAATCTCGAAATGATCCTGAACTGGGATCGGTAGACCCAACCTGTCCTGCAGGGTTTGCAAGAACAGCAGTGGCACGACTCCCTTGATACCACCCCCGTCGATGGTCAATACATTGACCCCGGCGGTATCAGGCTTTAATTTTACCGTCACCTCTCGAAGTGCCATGTCACAGAGAAAACAGCGCCGAACGCCGAACGTCCACCGATCATTCTCATCTTCCTGTCCGAATACTCGCACGCAGTTTTCACAGACCGCATGGCCGCAGGGCCAATTGTTCTCTGGCGTGCGACGCAAGCAGGCGAAACAGAGGTCGTCGCTTCGCACCCGCTTCCAGCGAAGCTTAAACCTCTTGAGGTTGTTGTAATGGATCGTCTTGGACGGCGTACCGGCGCCGCGTATAAAGTCCTCGAAATATTTTTGCAGCTGCTCCGAGATGGCTTGGACGAAACCCGACGGAAGAAGCAAGTTTATGGAGCCGTCGTACACAAGCACACCGCTCCTGCCCGCTCGATAGCAGGCGTCTTTATACAGGGTCTGAAACACATCTCCAGGGTTAAACGCCACGCGGCCGTCAGATTAAGCCTGCCACGTGCTGAAAAGAGCTTGGACTTACCATGCATACCGGGAGGGTAATGATCCAGCAGGAGGCTCGACGCAATTATTGGCACCGCGAAGTCCATCAGCTCTTGAGGCGATTTGATGTGCTTCAGGAAGTTAGACAGATGTGTGCCCAAGTCCGGCGCGACAGGATTTGGCAAGCGCGACGCTCTCACGAAATCGAATGGCTCCCTGGTGGTTCTGCCAAAGTGGTCACTCGCATATTTGAAGAATGCCGCCAGGTGCCTCCCAGAGAAAAGCGTCCTTGCTTCGACCTTGAGCCTTCGACCTTGATTCAGCACCCGGATCAAGTATTCCGCCAGACGCCGGTAGCAGTGCCCTCCCTGGGGTACGGTTACCACTTCGAGAGCTGACACCATCTCCAGGGGGTTTTTGGTGGTCTCCTTTCTCAGTTCGCCCAGGAGGACATCCCCGGCCTCCTTGTCCCTTTCGGCGCCAGGGTCTGTGGCTTCCATCACCACGACCATCCGTGGATACGTTGTCTTCGGTAGTGTCGTGGGCTTGCCATTCTCGAGCCACGACGCGAGTCGACGTACCACGGGGCCAAATCCGCCGATGTCGGTGGAAAAGAAGCAAAAGACGTCGGCAAAAGCACCCAAGAGACGGGAATAGAGATGATCGGCGGCATCTTCTAAAGCTAGATCCTGGACGCCTCCCCGGATGCGAGGAAGCGGCAACTGTCTTGTCTCGTGGCATTGGGCCGAGGACCTTTTTTTCAGGCCCCGGTACGGAAGGTCACCATCCGCTAAAAGCACGGGCACGTCCTGGAACACATCGGGATTTCCTAGTTGGAGATGCACTGCGCCGCCTCGTTTCCCTCTGCCTGCCGACTTCTGCCTGTTCTCGTCTACACCGAGCGATCGAAGGGCCGACGATTTGGCGGTATGACCGATGAAGACCAACAGGCTGGGCTGCTGAAGGTCAGGACTGGGAGTGTCGTTGACAAGCGTTTGAAGCCGATCCGAGATGCACAAGACGACTTCGTTTCGTTCGATGCGGAGGGTGAGCCAATCGCTGTGATGACAGCGTGCCATCATGAAAGCCCAAATGCTACTGCGAGTCACAGTATCGAGGATGTGAGGTGCACAAGACGGGATGCTTTTAAGACATCACGAGTAATCGTCATCCTGTGAGAAGAGCTCAATCCAGATCCTTGAGCAGCGAGCGAGGGAAGGAACGAGACAAATGGTAGAGACTCGAACGGGCTCCAAGCGCGGCCCTTAGGGAACCAATTTTGATCTGGCATGAATCTGGTTTACGTTTTGGGCTCCTGACAAGATCCCTCTAGGGTGATTAACGTTTCTCACCGTCTATTTCTTCTTGGGATCCAGGCTGAATCGTCTCTCCTTGAGAAACTGCGCAGGTGGAATACGGTGGAGAGTGGTCGTCATGGTCATGACAGGAATTTCGAAGGGCAGGACAGACAAATCCTCCATCAGCAGGATGCCTTCCAGTGACCAACCTCATCATATGAATCGGCAACCTGTCGAGCTTGAAGATCCGAGATCTACCCCCAATCTGAAGAGATACTCCGAGCCACCCGCGTTCAGGCACAGATGTGCCCTTTGCCGCAAGCTTCGGTCTTCAGCTTACCAGAGAAATCATCCCATCGCCCCGGGAGAAGAACCGATCCCGGGGGTCTGTTCACGGCCAGGATGCAGCGCCCAGAAACGAGCATGGTCTCCAACGAAGAAGCCTCCACTGGTGATGGTCCTGGAATTGCACTGTTACGTCTACGAGAACCATCTCCCCGATCACTCCACAGGACCACCTCTCACGGTCGAGCTCCCTGCGGCAGAGCAGGCCCGGCGAGAGGAGCTCCTCCGTGGTGATTATGGAGTGTTGACCCGGACGCCAACGTACCCAAACACGTTTGAAGGGCAGCAACAAGCTCCATGGGTCAATCGCATGACTAAACCGACTTTTATACCTCGCTAAACTAGGAGATTTTGTCATGGATCAACATCGCGTCTGTGTCCACATCATCGCGGATACTGTACCAGGCATCACGGAATGCTTCTCGCATGATGTTCTACCTTGGAGGATGACTCCATCTGAAGATCATGTTCACTGATGGAATTGGCAGTGGAACCGCCGGCCGGTTATCTTTGGTGGAATGTATTGCAGGGTTGGCACCGGATTATGTTTGATGAGATTCATATATTGTTCACATCTATACCAGACAATTCTAGTCACACCATTAGGAACTCATGGGACGGCTAGGTCCTTCTGCGATTTCGTTCCCGTGGCTGAGATCATGCTGCCAGGACACCAGGTCCATTGACCACTGCCAAGCGTAAAATATGGGCCACCTTCTAGCTCCTTAGGTTCAGGCGGCGACGACCATGAAAAGAATACTCGCTGGGTATCTTGGACTGTGATCACTTTCACAAACTGCGGCACGGCACTGTTCGTAGTCGACCAAGGTTTGGCCGAGTTTTCCACGCGCCCTTTTCGGCTGACCATTGCCCGATGCAAGGTGGCGTGACTGGATGTGACCAGAACTGCAGTCGAATGGCAGCGATGAGCGGCGTTCCGTGGCAGTGCAACAATCTAGCGCGAGCTAAACCCTCAAACGTTGAGCATGCGTTGGAGTATTCGTGCGCACAACTATCTCCTGGTCCTTTTGGAGCCCCAAAAGGTAGTCGGGGCCAGAAGTTGAAGGAGGGTGGGGGAATTAAGCATTGTGGCGTTGCCCTCAAAGCTTAGTTATCCACTGGGTCCCTTGGATTGGTGTGGTGTCTTCAGTGAACCCTGGTCGATTTTTCAAATGAAAGTCGCAATCAGCAGCACAACTAACCGGACCTGGTCACCCAGAGCGAACAGAATGGAGGCTCTTCGCGGTGTTTTTACCATTTCTTGCAACTCGGGTCGACCGGGTCATGTCGATCAATGATCCCCTGACGTTGTTAGCCGCCATCTGTCGCCAGCCCCATCAGTCCACGACTTGGCCCTCAACCCATTTCGACTCCGGCCGATTGCTGGACGACAGCTCTGTATCCAAAGTGCAGATGGCGTTAAAGCAAACTATCAGTACCCTGTCAGTATAACCAAATATAGATTGCGGGTCTATTCTCTGGGCGGCAGATCAATGATGGCTCAGAATGCGGGACTCCTCAGGACAATGGCAAGATCGTAGAGATTTCCAGGAATAACGCCAGTCATCTTGATGTCTATGGGACTACGTTTAGATTCAGCTCCTCCGGGAGCCCAGACTCCACGAGATTCAACTTGTTCTGCTTTGTGTTGAAGGGGAATCTTTTGTCCCTCGGGCTGGGAGTTCCAAAGGATGGTGGGTCCGGCAACGAAGTGTTGTGGAGGGAAACTTTCATTCCTCTCCCCTTTGCTGAAGCTCTGTTCTGGTTGTGGCCCTGCGCGTTTTGGCTACGCCTCGATCTCGCTCTTGGCCTTGGCTTTGCTCCAGCATTTCCCTTCCCTCCAACGTGCTCAAAATCCTTCAGGGATAGTATCTCGGCTTGCGGATTGGTTGACTTCTGAACGAGATTTAGTGCCTGTCGTCCACGGTAGATCAGGTCAATGGGCTCCTTACAAGATCTTCGATGCTACATGGCAACGATCCTCCATTGGGCGTCTGAAAAAAAGTCACTTGCCCGCTGTCGGGATTACGAAGACATGCCGTGAACTCAAACCCGCATAGCTGCCAGAGTTCAAATGTTTTGTTAAGCCAGCCTCGCTTTCTCTTTCGTCGCTGTGTCGTTCTCTCCTTTCTGGTTTGTTCTGCCTTTTGCTTTGCCATCTTTTTTTAGGGTCGTCCATGACTGGTTGGAAGCGTGCATGACGATGGCCATTTTATATTTCGCAGTACGGCAGCAGACGAGGAGCCCGTTGTGGCTCCTTCCCGTCACGGTCGCCCTCGAGGCCATTCTATTCATAGACGCTGCCTTTTGAGGATCCTGTTCGGGACTCCTCCCTATAAAGGTTGCGGTAGACAATGTCCGCCCTCCCAATACTGTACTCATTCTCCCAATGACCTGTCTAACGATGCTACTACGCACTGCCACCCAGCTTTCTATCTTTGTCGCTCTTGCCATCCCCCTGGGGAGGGCCTCTGCAGACACATTTCAAAATGACATCGGGACCATCACACCAACGGCCAGTATGTCGAGGAACTTTGTCTGGACGAACACTTCCAGCGCACCACCAGAGGCCACCGTTGAGATTCAGTTTGACGGCCTGGTCGGCTCCGGCGTCATAAACTTGACCAGCAACTATGGTTTTACAGTCGTCAATCTGACCGCCGCCAGCACCTCTGCCACCTCTTGCACTGCTTCAAATCCATTCGCAGCCAATGTCACTTCTGGAGCGACTGTTCCTCCCTCTCACACTGACGGCATCCCCGTCACCAATCCCCCTTCGACGAGTGCGACTGTGGTTCCGTCTAGCGGACCTTTTACGTCGCCGTCGTTACCATCTACCACGGGTGACTCGCCTCTTGGCCCAAGCCAGAGCACGAGCATAAGCACTTCTGCCACTACCACGTCGGCCTTCATCGGCCTCTTCACCGGCGTTGGAACGCGATCGAGAGTACCCCTGGCGGCCATGCTGACATGGATTCTCGTGGCCCTAATCCCGACTTTTGTATGTTGGAGCGACGACTTTTGACGGCAGAAGTATCGACGACGAACTCTCCTCTGCACTCCCTTCGTTGCCGGCAACTGGAAGGGGTCTTAGATAGTTTAGGTAGCCTATCCTAGAATATATACCTTTCGATACGCAAATGGTGTGGCATCTCACAAAGCACAAGTGGAACGTTTGGTATTCATAGATCTCCTCGATGTTAATCTTCATGCATGAGATATATATGAGTACGGTCTGTTTCCCTCTAATTGACCCAGTCATGTAACCGAGCCGCATCAAAATTGGATGCTCTTCAAGCCCTCTCCTTCGTCGGCTCGTGGAGTATTTCCCAAAGGTTCAGGTGATGGACTTTGGGATCTCCAAAAATTGGGACCGTCCGCGATCACCTCTTGCGGACCGATCTCGTCAGCGTGAGAGGCCACCCCTTCAATCGCACTGATGTATGTTGGAGGACCAGCTGTTACTTCGCCGGCATCGTCGTTCTTCTTCCCGCTTTCCCTCCAACGGAACCATTGAGGTAGACGGATGATGATGCCACAGCCGCACAACATCGTGCTGCCGTTCAATGATTTTGTATTTGCCGACAAGAAGGGGTTTGTCGAAGTGTGATGCTGTCTGTGTACGACAACAAAATGGCGGAGGACAATGCGGACGGAAAGCTGGAGTGCTGTTACTCCTGATACGGCGGCAATGTCAAAAGATTGTGTACGAAGATAGAATTGGTGCCAGAGAGTCACTTGAACAATTCGACCTCCGATATATATAGATCGTGTGAATTACCATCAGGGAGCCGAATCGAGCTCCAGGATCCTCTTCAGGTATCTATCGCCAGATTGCCTACTTTAGCCGTGGAACATAAAGACGAGCAGCTTACCTATCTGTCCTTTAACGATTGATCATATAGCATTCTCGGCCAAGAGCATTTCACCAAATCTTCTTGAATCATCTGCTTCCTACTCCAACAAACCAACATGGACAAAGAACCGCCGGACTCGCCCAGCATTTCTAACTACGACGACGACCTGTCTATGGAGGCATTGCTCAGAAGAATAGACGACTTCCAGAGGAGGGAGGAATTAATCACGATCGAGAGGTTGGAGAAAGAAATATCGACGTTACGATGTCAGATTTCATGCCACCAGAGAAACTTGCGCGTCACCTTGGATTTGCTGCAAGAGGCATTTGATGCAGCCGTCCTCATCAAGACGGCTCTCCAGGCATGTGATGAGGAGGAGGAAATGGCGAATGCAGATTGGCTGGCTTTCTGGGGAATCCATATTGAGACGCGGTCCGCTCTAGAGTATCGACCGATGGAGTGGCCTCAGGAATGGATCTAGCTACGATAGAGCGTCGAAACTAGCTTCAGAGGTTCCCGATGCACAGAGACCAGCGAGAAGTGTCAGCTTCAAATGTACCCTCTGCCTTCCAAAATCCAGCGCGCTGCACACGATCAGATCTTGGTTCAATGACGATATGATTTCCACAGTCTAAGCTTAAATAATTCATTAACACTTTTGGGCTTCTACACTTTCTACTTTTTAAACGACATTCTCAAAATGCTTTGAAGTTGGTGAATTTATTGGCCTGCCGATCCTACAAAATGCGCTGAGACGGTAACTCCTTAAACGTACCCGAATGCAAAACTACCATGCAAATATGGATACACGCCTGCGCCATTCTCAAGTGTCCTACGTTTCGACTGCGGAGCCCTCAGATCTGGCCTGTCCCTCGTGATTAGAATTTCGATCCCTGATCTGACTCTCCACCGTTCTCTTAAAGATCAAAGACCACTGTCTATGATGTTCAATATATTTCTTCATAGTGTCCATAGAAGCCTTCACCCTGTTCTCATGGTCAGTTACAAAGTATCGGGTTCATCGGAAAGATTGTACCAATCTTGAAACTCCGAGAAATGAATTTCCAGTTGATTGCATTGCGTCTGCAGAGATTCGATGTGATCGCTCCGGGTGTGGAGGGAGGTCACTCCCTGCTTGATCTCCTCCAACGTGGCTGCAAACTCGGCAGGCATCTTTAGTGAACTGATATCTGGTTCTGGAGCCGATTGTGTAAACGTAGTATCGGCGCACATGTGCGGACAGATGCCCGTATTGTCCTGTTGAAATAGGAAAGCGATGGATGATTGTTAGGGTAGGTAGTTAGTGGTGTCCTGGACATATCTGTTGGTGATAGACTGTTTGTAGAAGAGAAGTTGAAGCGCGTCTTCGCACGACATTCCGCCGGTGGCGTTTTAGGTATTTTACTGAAAGGCCATCAAAGTATAGTACAAAGGTGGGGTTAACTGCGTATGTCACTCCCTTAAATGTCATTTCCTCATGCAAATTCACCCAACCAACACCCAGTGGGAAATATACCTTTTAAGGTATACTTTACTATACCCAGCCCATCGCGAACCGTGGGCGGCGATTGCCCTTCGACCTCCAAATGATAAACGGCGGCGCTTGTCGTGGGGCCGGAACGGTCCCTCCAGAAGATGGTGCAAACTCCCTTCGTACCGAAGGGTCCAAGCCGGGCTCCTGCAATAGAGATTTCGCAGCAGACAGTGCGACGGCAGGGATCTCCGAGCCCGTTTAGATCCCCACCAGCTCGGTAGAGAGTCCTGAGGGGCAGATCATTTCCATCCCTGCGCTCACAGCCCCAAGCCTGGCTCAATGCACCTAACAACAGACCTGCCCACGGCCGAGCGACTCTCGTTGCGCAAGGAGATTGTCATTCTGCGGTTGAAGTTGACCGCAGGCCACAACAACATGGTGTCTCCACTCCTAGCTATTTATGAACCGAGAAGGGCGACGCTTCTATTTCAAGATTTAGGACAGTGTGCGCTCATTGTGAACTAATTTTAGCCCTTTGTCGCTGCCGTCGCCGTTGTCGCCGCCGATATTGCCGTTGGATGAAGAGGAACTTGGTATTTTCTACTTTAAAAGGAGCCGCGTTAGACGGTAAAGTCTAACGAATAACGGCCGCTCAAAACGTTCGATAAAAAATATGACTTCTCAAACAAGCGAAAGGGATAGCGCAGGACTAGACGCCGTCAGAGTACGTGTTACCCGGTATCTTCCATTCGAACTCTTATTGATCTTGTAGGTCACTCCTAGCACTGCTGGAGGGCGGCTCATGCCGACTGGTCCTGTCCCGGTGGATGTCAATAACCTGAATGCTACTTGGACACGTCTCCAGTTCGTCAACCAGCAGTATGCCGGGTTTCAAAGAGAGTCATGCGATATCCAGCGCACTCTGTGGACCAACATCCACACGTTGCTGGGCCAGAAGATCGCTTTGGAGAAGTCGTGGCGGGATATCAATACGGCATACAACTCCAAGGCCGACGAGCTGACCGAAATGGCCCAAAACAGCGTCGTTTTGCAGGAAGAGCTCTAAATCGCCCAAGATGAGATCGAGTCTGCTCGGTGCCAGGCCGAAGAGTCTAAAGGCCGGAACCGGCATCTGGCCGAGCAGCAGAGGTTCTTGCAACATGACGTGGATCAGGCCCGTCAGAGGATCCACGCCTTGGAAAATGGTGTTGCCGTGCACGGAAGTACGACCGGCGCTGCGGACCATGCGAAGGGCGCGGCGATTCACGAACTGGACTCGAGCGAAAACGGAATGACCACTGTGAGGACACTAGAGCTTCAGGCCCGGATAAAGGAAATGGAACAAGACTACGAACATATGGTGGGACGCTACAAGGACGAACTATCCGGCCTCGAAGCACGTCTGTCGGTGGCAGATCAGAAATTGAAGCAGTTTGAACAGACCACCGACAGAACCCGGACGATGGATTTAGTCATTTCACCTGCCGTCAAAAGGGAACCACTGTCTTCAGGCATCGATGAAAACGTCAAAATGGAAGATAACGAGATCACTGGGCGAGGACGTCGAAGGCAGCCAAAGAGAGCTCGAAAGGGGCGGAAGCTAGAGCCCCAAAATCCAGACATGAGGATGGTATGCCACTGAATGGCCTGGGAGAAGAGAGAAGGGAGAATTGGGGGATCTGATTTGTTTACGCTCTTTTGTTACTAATACGCATCGTCTTTAGTTCCCTTTTCGTGTTCAGAGCAAAGACCGATTCATACGGTCTTTGGCAGAAAGTTAATGGTATCGGTTTAACCTGGCTGCCTATGAGAGCTTCAGGACATTGTAAGGTGGCGGACCATCATCATTCCGGCAGCGGTCCCCTTGACAGATTTAGCGCAGGGTTCGGTAGAATCTTTCATGCTTTCACTTTGGTGCCTATCAACACTAGGACAACCTCCTTCGACTCGTCTAGAGGGAGCCCGTCCTGGTCCCCTTTCTTGCCAATCTATTTCCGAACCCAAAGCTTAGCGTGGCTGACGATCCGTTAAAAAAAGAAAAAGGCAAAACACCAATAGCTCCCAATTCCAGGCTTTAGTAGAGTATATCTACAAGGACCGTCGCCGAAAGCCATCATTATCACAACAAGTCGAGTCCTCGAAAGGGCAACATAACCTCCATGCCATCATGAACATGCCACGTCCACGCAATATCCACAGCCCGTCCCAACCGAATCAACCTCCGGTGCCGAGTCCGATGGATGCATTGATCGACAACAACCAAGGCTCATCCGTGGCGCTCGAAGCATCTAGGTCTCGACTGGAGGCCTCCAAACGCGCCATACGCCCTACTCCATTGCAAAGAATTGAGCAACTCACCGGGGAGAAGACAGCACTGCAAAAAGAGCTTGCCAAATGTCAGAGACAGGAGAGCGCCAATCGAGCATTTAAAGAAGAGATGAGGATGGTTTTAGACCGACTCCAGCAGGCGGTATTTGAGTGGAGAAGAGCCCAGAGGGAAATTGATGCCGATTTCAACGTGAGCTTGCAGCAAGGCGTGGACACCGCTAGCATTAAGGTTAGCATCCAGAGTCGTGACGTATGACCTCGAATGGCGGACGCCACTCGCTACGAAATTACAATCTTCGTGCAGAGTAGCTACAGTATTATGGCCTCAGAAGGTTCCTCAATTGATTACCGACATACGCCCTTCTATCCCTTTGAATTCAGTGGTCTTATTCCGACGTGCGGCATTCCCAAGTTACATCTGTTTCAGACTCCCCTCTCACTGCCCTGCAGTATAACACACTTCGTCACTTCTCACAGCATGACACGGTATAGTACAAAGTGGATGCGCGAAACTTTGAAATTTCGGAGGGTCGAAGATGTCATCGCCATCCTGAGGCCTAAAGGCACACCGTAGCAATCAGTAGAACTGATGGAGACCCTAAGGCAACCTATCTCAGCGGCAAATACTGCAGGAAAATGGAGAAAGACATCGTGGTTGTTCCGCGGCCTCGGGGGTGTAGAGGGGTCCTTCAATCCAGAGTCTGATCGTTCTATTGGCGTGGAAAGTGTTGAGTCGCCGAATCGGGGAAAGACTAGGTTGGAAGTAAGAAGATGGTGGCTTTTAGATTTGGGTAGTCTCCTAACTTGTTCTTTACACCTCCCGTGAAATATTCAGCATTGATTCTCCTATCACCTCCTCACCCGTTCGTCCTTGGTAAACGCCGTCCCACGTCGCCACACGCAGCGAAGCTCAGGAGGTAGAAGAATATCCCCGTGCGAATCGCGAGAATCGCAACGTCGATGACATAGCAGAGGGCTCGACATGCGGCATGTGCAAAGAAAAGGATCACGAGGAATTGGCTGAATCTCATGTCCGGTGCTCAACACAGGCTTTCTCTCGAACCTCTCTACTACGGAAGAGCTGCCACCGCAGATGTGAGGTGACGAAATAAGACACGAGTTTGGATGGACCATCGAGGGAACCTCGACACCTGCTACGGCTGTGTGGTCGCGATTGCATCGTCCCTCCCAACTAAGCGGCCCAATTCGGACCTCAGGCATCGAATGTCATGGCGCGTCGGAGCCCATTTCGGCTCCTAAACTCGAGAGTGGCGGGCAACAAGGGCACCCAAACAGTGTGCCAATAGGTAATGGCCGAGACGCGCAAGAGAAGTCCAATTCGAACGCTTCCCAAGCTGCGTCCTATATATGATCGCTGTCCACGGACTCTCACTTCTAACTGCCTTTCTAGATGTTGGTCCGTCTAGAGCCTCAATATCGGCGTCCGAGTGGTGTACGTTGTACACGGAAAACCAGTCTAAATTCTTTTTCTCTCAGAGATATTTACGTTGCACATCTCGGCCCTGGGCCAAGTTTGTAGCTGAACATGGCGACAGTGAGCGACACTCCCTCCGAATCTGTTGCTGGTGAGAAGAATAATGCGACGCGACAAGCCCATGGCCTGGCAACGCCAGAACAGACCCCAGAACCTGACACTGCCCGTCTGAAGGAAGACGAGAAGAGGCGTCAGGCTGCAAATCAAGCCACCACGGACCAAGGACAAGGGGCAAGTACTGGGAGCCCGCCGTCTTCTGGAGAAGGGGCAGGTGGTGCCACGGAAGGGAACAATGGTGCGACCCAGGAGCAGATTGATGCCGTGGAGAGAGTGATGAAATGCTTGCAGACGGATTACCAACACATCCTCGGTATCCTAGACAAGAACCTAAGTACAGAGGACGTGATGGCGGCCTTCAAGAAGCTTGGGTGCTTAACGCATGAAAAATATAACAAGGTGAATCATGCCGCGGAGGCATTTCACAGTCAGTATGACCTCTTGAATTTTCCCCCGACGTTGGAAAACTTCAAACTGACATGGCACGCCTCCCCGGGACGCAGGAGTCAACGATGCGGCAAAGCACCTCGGAATCAACGAAGCTGCTATAGCGACGATGAGAGATTGGGATGGCGTAGAGGACAATCTCACCCTGCCAGCAAATGACACAAGCCACGTGAGCTCCGGTGAGGCGCCATCGAACGGACAAGACACGGACATGGGAGGCTCCGATCAGCCCACGATCCCACAAATGACCGATGCTCACCGTCATGCGTTCGATGTCTCTTGGGGGCTGCTGCAAGTCCTCTCGGACAACCCCGATGACGAGAAAGTTATCAACGGCCTGCAAGAGGTGAACCGAAAGATATTGGAAATCAACGCGGCGAATGGCTTCCCCAACTCAGAACGATTCGTGATCGATTTCAAGGTCTATTAAGGGGTGTTCAAGAAGGCACTTCCTCTCCTCGAGCAATGGAAGCAAACCTCCGATGAAAAAGCTCAGGCGGAGCTTGAGACGATGAACCAGTGGCTCGAAAAATTCATCAAGGAGCGCGGTTACCCTGCAGGTTGGAAAATCAACATACCAGAGGCGCCGACGCAGTCCATCCCAAAGCCGCCCGTGCAGTCAACTGCCTCAACAGCAACCCGAACTCGGTCGGAGAGGTTGCCGAAACCCCTAGCCTTCAACGAAAAGGATGGATATATCCTCCAAGAAGGGATAAAGAAAGAATTGTACGGTTATGTGAAGGCGGGGTACGGACATCGAGTCCTACTTCGACAGGATAGACAAAACGGGTACGACATCTTCGAGTTCGTCAGGGCGAGCAAATTCGGAAAAAACTTTGTCGAGAGGAACCAGAACGTGTTGAGCGGGACAGAGATCAAGGCCGGAACCAAAGCCTCATTACGGGGAATAAGCTGGAAGCAGGTGTCCATTTTTGGGGTCGCTCCCGTCAGAACCGACTTCGACGACGAGGCGATGTTAATGGCTTGGGTGGCATTTCCTCAGAGCGAACCAACCTGGTACTGGCGCTCATATCTGGGGGAAGAATTTGGAATCGACGCGGTGGACGAAAAGTTGAACACCTTTAGGAGGAAGGCAGGGCAGCTCCCTCGAGCCGTCATAGATGAGGACGAAGCGGAAGAAAGTGACGATGATGAGGAAGGAGAAGACAAAGCAACCAGATTGCGATATCTAAGAGAGGAAATGAAAAGGTTGGAACAGGGAACTGCGAGAAGCAGACGTTCGTCGAGCGCGAAAAGGTCAAAACCGCGGCGACGAGCCCGATAGGGAGGCGCGGAGGGACGAAAGCTGGGACGAACCTGAATAATCGGTGAAAATGGACCACCTTCATCGAAATTTCGACGGGTGACGACCTCCATTCTCTGGGCCACTCGGAGAGTGGGTGACGGGTTGTTAGACTGACCGTCGGTGCGCCAGTCGCTCTTTTCACCGCCGACACTGCTTCCAGACAACCCATCTCCTGGTTGTCTGTTTTTCAGCTTGCTTGTCAGTGCCCGGCTGGCACCGACTACCAACAGAGGGGCCGACGACAATAGGCTCTGATTCGCAAGCATACGCTCTTTTGGTTTATTGGTTGAATCCGCTCTCTTGATGAGTCCCTTTGTCAAAGGCAGCTGATATTTGTCATTCCTTCGCCTTCATAGACTTCCAATAGATACAGGTAGTGATGAATATATTCCGTTCGCTTCAAGTCGTCCGCACGTACATCAGAGGTGAAGGTGGTCGTGATAGGGCTTTTCGGGCGCGTCTGGTGCGCGAAACCGAGATCTCGGGGTAGGATCGTGATTGCCGGGGACAGAGGAGAAATCTTCGAGGGCGGAATCTTGAGGTTCAGCTTGAGTGACAGGCCCACAAACACTCGATGGACAACATGGTGAGCAGGTGTCAGAGCGCGCACTTGCTCTTAGCACGGGGGCTATGCGCTGGGGCCGCCACACCGTCAGATGGGCTCGTTAGACGCTTGGGCAACGAAAAAGGAATGGTGTCGACGGCGCAGGAATCCGCCGTAGTTGGCTGATGCGATGCATAACTCAACAGCGTCCTTCGTCAACCCTCCACGATCGACCGTGTCTGCTCTCGCGCTCAGTGTGGTATGGGACCAAAATGGGACTCTGATCATGCTATGAATAGCAGTCTCTGGAAGGGCTATTTCAGCATGAGACTCCACCAAGCGCCAGGGTTTGGAGCGGGGCCCATTATGGAAGCCTCCCCTTTGAATTATCAACTTCGTCGAAGTTGATAAAAGACGGTTAACTATTATACGCTTTTCGGGGGGGAATGAAGGCCCCAAGTTCTGAACTGCATTCTTTGTGTCTTTCTTCTGTTTACGAGCAGACGCCTCACCTTCGTTCTTCCCACCCGAGCCGAAACTGCGTATCTGCTGATTCACGAGGCGAACGAAGCCGCCTACACCCCGTGGACGCCTCGTTATCTCCTGACTCCTCGACCTTTTACGCTAGCTAACATCCTGAATTCTATGGCCCTAAAAATCCAAATCGGCACTCTGCCGCAGGCCAACCACCCTTCGTTAGATCTATCCTTTAGCCTCGATGATGTGAGTCCGCCTGTCGCCATGTTGTCCAATTACGCTGACCGTGGGTATCGTCAAGTTCCATTCATACCTTCTCCTGTGGGTGGAATCTAACCCTAGCCACCATGATACGATACTATCCGTGCTACAAAGTGTGCTCGCCCAAGATCGTGCTCCCAATGACGGCCACGAGCAACCGCGAAATTACGACGCGGATGAACATTCCAGCGCTAAACCTCATGGCCAATTCGCCCATGGACATCCCATCCCCCTAACGAGCGTGCCAACTCTGCCACCAAAAGATTCAGAGGTGGTGGAGTCGATAGTAGTTGATGGCTATTGTGGCCACGGTGAAGTGAAAGAATCTAAGACGGTGCTGAATGGGGCCCAGCGACTGTCGGATCAAGATCAACTCCCAGTGATTCTGAGCTGGGGACCACCGACAGATGTCACGGCAAAAAGCTCGGATTTCAAACGGCCAAGGGAAAAGACATTGCCGAAAACGGTGGGCTCCCGTCTCAAAGAGCCCAAGTCAAACCGAGTGGCGAGCCACGACGGCCTTCTGACTGCAGATATGCTGCAAACCATCGACCGCATAGGGGGGATCCAGGTGCTGGAAGGATTGAAAGACACCATCGCCGAGTTGACTGTTCGGGCGCAGCAGGATAAACAAAATTTCAACGAACAATGCAGTCAAAGCATTCCGAAGCATTTGACAGATCAACCCGAGTCGATACGGAAATTATGGCTCCTAAAAGAAGAACTTATCCTCACCGAGACGAATGAGCAGATATATCGACTTCGGAAAAGATTAACTCTGGCGGAGTTCTCTCATGCATACGACGCGTGTGCCTTGCGATATATGGATGTGAAGAGCAATCCTCAGCGCCCGCGGTCGAGACCGGGGCAACGGGCACCTAAGACGTCAACTGGTCGTGACGCTCGCAATTCGCAGCATAAACGAGCAGCCATGGATCATTTCGTGAACATTCTATTCCCCAGCGCGTTACCGAGCAGCAAGGCGAAGAGGGCGGCGCGGAAAGGAGGTATGGTGACTAGATACGCGGCCGCCAGGAAGATTCAGAACTGGAGGGCGACGGGACAGCCGTGGGCCAACATCATCACGCGCTTTGGTAAAGGAATGCTTCTGCTGATACCCGACGAAGTGTCGGACGCATAGTAAGTTCTCCCACACGAAGATGGCCCTTTCGAATCAGGCGTCCTATGCTAAAGCAAAATGAAACAGTTTGCGAACCATGTCAAAAGCCACTCTATCAGCTTTTCTGGATCGTGTAGAGTTACGAGTGGCAGGCCTGACAAATTGGTTGCAGACATTGACATCCTTGGTCGATTCTATCTGCATCAACCATGCTCTACCTCACCATTAGCTCTCGGAAGAATACCCTTCGTGGCTCATCGAATGCGAAAGGACGGATGCACAAGTCTGGAAGGCCGACCCAGACCTACCGTCCGCTTTTTGCGATGGAGACGCAGCGTCTTGGAGTCCTTTGAAGCAATCATGCGATGTTGACCAGCAGTATGCCGAATCTGGTTTTGTTGTCGACTCACCCATGGATGCGATGGAGCTGGGCCTATACACAGGCGAGTCATCTTCGCAATTCGCTCTGGCCCCCCACGAAACCGTTTGGGAGGCCCCTTACACCACCTTCCTGTCACATCTTGCTGGAGAGACAGATCGGTCGCCCGACCTCTGTTCCGCCTTCGTGTCCAGGCATGATGGCTTCCCACTACCTCCAAGTGAAGGGACAGACAGTTTGGGCGTGGACATCGACGCACTCCTGGCCATGTCTCCCATGGTGCCGTCGCTGGTCATAGATGCACCCAGCACTGATGCATCACATCAAGCATCCACATCGACGAATTGTTCATATGACCAGTATCACGACAGCGCCGCCATCTACACTGGCTCGGAACCCTGCAATGCCAGCTACGAGGACGAGTTTCTCAACTTGTCAGAGGATGGCGACTAGATCCCTTTTCATAAATTTCCTGTCCAAAGGTTGGACATTCCGGCATCAACGGAACCCGGTATCTTAATCTTAAGAGACGCGAATAGCTTTTTGTTTCACTGGGCGTCCCTCTCAAATTACCAACTCTTGGATATAGTTTCCCACCTTCGAAAACTCGGTTCCAAGCTTTTCTTATGAGCAGAATACATCCTTCAGTTCCTATTGAGACCCTTCGGGGGAACCACTCGGCTGCTAGACGCTGATTAGCTACCGACATCTCTGCAGCTTGCCGCCCGCTTCAATGCCTCCTGCGTGCCTGCATCGGCTCAGTCTGTGAATAAACACGAGTCCCCCTAGAGGCATACCACACCTCGAGTCGACCTGACAGGGCCTAAAATGGCTGTCGAATCTTAGGCAAGAGGTTCGGGGAAAACGAAAGCAAGCGGGATGTTGTTTCCTTTGCGTTCTCGCCGTCGCTGTCAAGGGTGGTCAGTAAACAATTGGAAGTTGGCAAACCTCGAAAGGGATCTAACCCCAGTCGGTGTCGAATCTACAGTACTGAAAGGTTCATAAGAGATTCTGCGAAGACAGGCACCTTTATATACTACATCAATGATGACGGACTGTGGGTGAGAATGTATATACAACGACCCTGCCAACTACTATTAGTATTCATTGATATTTGGTCTCAAAATGAAGTGCTTTTATATGAAGAAGGGTCGGTCGAATTTCCATCTAGGTCGAAACATTTGCTTCTTCTCAAGAGCAACTCTGAGGAGGTCAAATTAGGAGGCGTTCAGCCTGAACTTTTCTCACATTACCTCACGGTAGATTTTCTAGTCAATCAACCACTGCCAATGACTGTTTTACGGACTTGCGCGTGCATCGTACCAAAGGGAGCACCTGGACCATAAGTCGTACGGATGGGCAGGATCAAAATGCAGACGACACTCTGCCCCGAGAGACGGGCCGGGAACATTCTGTGAGTGAGTGGAGTACTTCGTACTTCGCCGTGACGTGACGGTCTTGGCTTAGTCACTCGCATATTTCAATTCGCTGAAAATATTAGCACCAATCAACAACGTTTTTCAGGACACGGCGAGGAACGGTCTTGACGAAGCATAAAGGAAGTCTCCTTGGCTTGCCGTCTTGCATCCTGTTCATTCAAAAATTCCAAAGTCAGTAACCAGTGAGACGGGTTTCGACTACTTCTTTGCGCACCTCAGAATGGCGAACTCTCCAGAAGACAAAGATATTGGGCTCGATCACAGTCCTTCCGAACCCCCACCAGTTGCCCTCAACGGCGATATCGAAACACAACAGAAGAGAGAACAGGTCAATCAGAAGCAATCGGTATATGCTGGCCTGGGCTGGTTAGACCGATTGCTCGTCATCTGGATCTTGTTAGCAATCATCGTGGGCATTCTGCTGGGCAATTTCGTTCACGGCATCGGCCCGGCTCTTCAGAAGGGCAAATTCGTTGACGTCTCGGTCCCCATTGGTAAGAGTTGAGACAAACCCGTCCCCCTTCTATATTCGAAGCTAATGAGAATGTCTACCGTGTAGCCGTGGGTCTGCTAGTGATGATGTATCCAATTCTATGCAAAGTCAGATATGAGACCTTGCATCGCATTTTTGCCCATCGGCAAATTTGGATCCAGCTCGGCTTCAGCATTTTGGTCAATTGGATTGTTGCACCTCTTGTCATGGTATTTTTCGCTCTGCGAACCCTTCCTCACTCAATTTACTGACGTCGGTGGAGCTTGGGTTGGCATGGGCTTTCCTACCTGATAAACCTGAACTCAGGAATGGACTGATATTCGTTGGGTTGGCACGCTGTATTGCCATGGTAAGCCCACCCAAGCTTGTGATATTATTATTGCACGTGGACTGACCGAGTACATCATAGGTACTTATCTGGACAGGGCTTGCTGGGGGCGATGAGGAATATTGCGCTATTCTTGTGGCCGTCAACTCTATCCTCCAAATGATCCTCTACGCACCCCTCGCTATTCTCTTTGTCAACGTCATCAGTGGCGGCGGAGCCTCCCAAGTTTCCTACTCTACCGTCGCACGGAGCGTCGGAGTCTTCCTTGGGATACCTCTTGGAGCTGCGATTGCTACTCGCTTTATCCTCCGGGCCATCAACGCCATCTGGTACGAGCAGAAATTCCTGAAGTGGATTGCTCCCTGGTCACTCCTGGGACTTCTTTACACGATTCTGGTTCTGTTCGCTTCGCAGGGAAAGCAAGTTATCCACCAAATTGTTTCTGTGGTCCGGGTTGCTGCTCCACTTGTTGTATACTTTATCATCATTTTCTTTCTGACCCTTCTGGTCACGAAACGCCTCGGATTTGGCTACAAACTTGCGGCTACTCAGAGCTTCACTGCGGCCAGCAACAATTTTGAGCTTGCTATCGCTGTGGCGGTAGCTACATTCGGAGCCAACAGCGATGAGGCACTCGCAACCACTGTTGGGCCCTTGATTGAGGTTCCAGTTCTGATTTCATTGGTCTATGTCGTGAGATGGATTGCCGGCCGTTGGAATTGGAGGGATTGATGGCATGGTAACTTTGATCCCAGCCTTGAAGCATCCGTTTTTATTCAAGTTTCAGATTACCTATCAAGACTAGAGGAGGTTGATGACCTTTAGAAAAAGTGTTCCGATGCCTCGGTACTTCGGGGTTAGAATTAGAATGCCTGTCGAGGCTGTGTTCGGTAGAGCAAAATGCGCTCGCTCCATTCATCAAAAACTAGCCTTTTTTTGGTGTCATCCGATTTCCGTGAGGACTATACCACACTATTCTGGACACCATCCCTTCAAGAAATTGCGAAACTTGAGCCTACGTTTCGGGACGAATTTCCACTCAATCCCGCCTTTGTTGTAGACAAGTGAGGTTGGGTAAGAGCTTTGGCATCTCTTCTTTTCGGCGACGACATGGTTCGTGTTTCTTTCAATCGCGGTTCGCCAGGCGATTTCTCTTATTGGGAAGTCTATTCGTCTATGAACACCAGAATCTGATTTCATTCTAAGCAAAAATTCAATCTATGAGCGATTCCAGCTGCTGCTCATGTATCTTAGCGCGTAGGGACTTTTGCTCTAGTTCAGTTCTTTACAAAAGCGTCCCGTTCGCTGAAACGATCACTCAACAAGGCAAAGTGCGGCCGCATAATGACGGTGTATTTCACAAATTCCTCAGCGCAATCGACCAGCCGATCTCGATTGCCTCCTGCCATCAATCTCGATCCGCCTTCTTCAGCATCCTTATCCGTAAACAAAGTGTAAGCCTGCGGAACTGACGATTGATTTGGGATCGTGAACATCCTCATCCATCTGCCCAAGATGCGAAGGCTGTTAATCGTGTTGAATGACTGAGAGCCACCGGAGACCATCGCCAGTCCCAAGGTCCGTCCTTGTGTTGGCCGTACCGACCCTGTACTGAGAGGAATCCAGTCGATTTGGTTCTTGAACACGGCAGTCAAATTGCCATGTTGCTCCGGAGACACCCAGAAATGTCCATCGCTCCAGCGACTGAGCTCTCGTAGCTCCTGTACTTTTGGATGGTTGTGCTGTTCATCGTCTTTGACAGGTAGGCCCTGAGGATCATAGACACGTACATCACACCCAAGCCGCCACAGGATGCGAGAGATTTCGAAGGCCAATAATTTCGAGTAGGATCTATGCAATTAGTACACAATATACTGATACGTCCAGAAAGACTGTCTTACCTCTGACGCAGGCTCCCATATAAAATCAAAACCTTTATCCTCTCGCCTGTTATTTTGAAGTCATTGTACGCCATTTCAGTCACAGTTGCGAGTTCCAGTCTGCTGACCCAGTCATCGCATTGGATTTTGTCGGGAAGAAGAAAAGGTCGGTATCTCGAGCGAAGCGTAGAATGGTCAATAGATGCCGGTATAGCAAGTGATCGAAATGCAAAATCTGGATGACGCTGAGGTTTGAGGACCACCCTCATGGATGCTGTATTATTAAGGTCTCCATTCATTGACGGGGTTTTGAGATTCGGAGGCATGGGATCCTGCGGTTTGCAAGAAGTAGAATGATCTTCAAGCGTGGTAGCGGCCGTCATTGCTCTGTATGTGGATGTAAATGTCGTTCCAGGACTGAGAGCGACAAAGGGCTGCGTAACGGGCAGAGAACGAGGGATTAAGTGTCGTTTCTCGCCAATATTGAGGTAGCACATGCCACTCTTCAATTTCATAGAGTGCGGAAGGTCACTAAAAGTAACAACAGCAGCGACCTTTGCAAATGGTTCGAACAAAGATTGCCTCAGCCGAGAGATGAGAAATGTCTGGCTGGGAAAGGGACACTTAGTCATTCAACGATTATAATTGGTTGATGTTGGTTTCGGATGCACTGGGAGCGTCACTCAGAATCACGGATGCTCCACTCGCCACAACCGAGCCGGGGTTCTGGATCTTCTCCGTACTTTTCAGCTCTTTCTGTGGCCCATCATGACACCACTGTTGAAGACGCTCCGCTGTTATACTTGCACAATTCCACGAGGCAAAATAGAACCACGCGACTATTCGAACCCACCTGGCATTTCTGTTCTACAGCATGGCTGCAGGAGTACGTAATATCCATCTCTCAAGCCTTCAGGTCCGGTTGCTCATTTGTCCAAGGACTCGTTCCAGCGACAAGCAACCGACAGAAATCGTGTTAACCAGCGCAATTTTCGCGCCCGGCGTCAAGCATATATCCAAGAATTGGAGCAGCGTCTGCAGCAACTAGACAACGATGGAGTTCGGGCAACGAAAGAAGTCCAAATTGCAGCTCAGCGCGTGGACAACGAGAACCGGCTCCTGCGATTGCTGCTCAGAACGCAGTTTGGTGTCAGCGACTCCCAATTGAACGAATATCTTGCTGGAAGTATCTGCGCTACGGATGTTTGCACACACAGGTTTCACCGGAATGTGGATGAAGATTATGCATCTACAAGGTCCAAGGAATCCGTGTCAAGTCAGATATTTCCAGCCAGACCTGAGGTGTCAAGCCAGATATTTCCAGTCAGACCTGAGGAGGTGGTCAGCACGAAAGAGAGCCAGGAGCCTACCGTAATAGGATCAGTGAGGACGGATGAAGAGCCACCGCCAGTCCTTGTAGCAGCATCGCAATCACCTGAGTGCGAATGGACGTCTGTTATTCCCCCACCACCAGACACAGACTCGTCACAGTCTGTACACGCTGAGTCACATGTTGAATTACCTCACGCTGTGACCTGGATGGTTTTCGAAGAGGCGTCTCCCGTGGAACTCGAAGAATATGATAATCGCCATGAACAGGAGCCCTCTTATCCTCATCATTCTCCATCCAACAGGAAGACTGCTGGAGGTTCCTCTCCGTCTGAGACGCGAGCCGATGCTCACGCTGGGGAAACATCGTGCGTGGAGGCCGCGAAGATAATTGCGAGTCTACGCGGCTGCAATGTCGATGACGATATGTGGAGTGAACTTGGCTGTAGAGCCAAGCAAAGCTGTAGGGTGCCGAATATTTCGGTCTTCGAACTCATGGATAAGGCTTAATTACAAAGCACGATATAGACATGATTAATCTCCCTCCCATAGGCACCATATTAGGCGTCGGACGCTAGCCTACCTTTGTCCGTAACCTCACCGCCAGTGGCTGTCAGCCCGACGCGAGTTGGATAAAGAATTTTTGGACCTCAGTCTTATTAATCGCTGCACAGTGAATTCCACTGGAGCCATTGCTAACTAGAACAGAGGAGTCTATTTTCCTTCTTGCTTTGGAGAGCCCCAAGCATCGACTTTGTATTCTTCCATAAGAGAGACGTAGTCTTCTCCGGCATTTGCCCAACCTGCGACACCATCAGTGAGGACAATGCTGCTAATTTCCTCAATGTTTCGATCCTTGATAAGATCATCAAACCAGCCTGCGGCACGATTTCCACGTCCTCTCGAAGAACCTATTGTCGAAACAAAACACGATGGGTCAATTAACTATGGTTTTCCCTTTCCATGTCAAGAGCTTACCACAGTACCAGATCACCCGCTTCACACCAGCGGCTTGACATAAGTCCAGTAACGTAGGTAAGCTAGGGTACAGACTTTGCGCCGGGAGGTTGATGGATCCTTTGATTGTGCCACCCTGTCCAGAATTAAGCGGGCTCTGGACTCGATGAAGAAATGATCAATTGATTTTCTCAAATACCTCATGATCAGTCCTGCGTAAATCGACGAGAAGAAAGTCAATGCCTGACTTTTTGCCTCTTTGTAGTTCGTTCAGTAGATCTTGTCGTTCGATCGTCAAAGGGTTTTTATTTCGCGGCGGCGGGTAGGCTTCGTGCCATGCTGGGAGTTTGGACATGCTGATGTCAAATGCGAAGAAAAGATGGGAGGGCAAGAAAAGGCCGTAAAGTCTGAAGATGAAAGTGTTAGGTGGAAGTGGCCACTACGTAATATATTGGCTTTGTCACCGAGGGCTTGTCATTGGCAAAGATAGCCCCCGCGTGGGAGCCGTTGCTACTGCCGCCCTCTTTTTGCTTGTGTCACACTGAATGACATAAGTTGTACAGTGGCAAAGAATGGCAGACTGCCTATGGCATCACTTTTGTCTCAGGTGGATACTTCCGATTTACTACTGAATCTGGAGCAAAGGAGATGCGTGACACGAAGACTGTCGCAAACGGGTAGTTGTTTGATGCGCTGCTAGTGCGCTGTTGGAGATGCAAGAACAAGTCATGTCATAGGATCCTAGTGCTTTGCGAAGGTTTGATGTGGTTGATCTGAGTTTGAATGATGTGTGAAGGAAATTCTCTCAGTCACTGAATTAGAGAAGCTTTCCAAGACAATGTACGAGATCAGCTATGACCCGTGCATCATTGGTGCCAGAGACATGCTCGTTGGCATCGACGCTCAACTTGGACCTGTCCGCAGCGACTCCTATCTTGACGAAGGAAAGCGCAGGCTCATGCGAGTCTTTGTTTTGACCACCGGGGCCTTCATCCCAACAGCGCCGGTCGTACTCGAATGCAGAAGTCCTTCTGGCGTTTCCGAGCATACCACTTTCATAATTGCCGTAATCCTCGCCACGATGGTTCAAGCAATTGCCGTCCCGGAGTTCTACATTCCTGCCATATCGTCCTTGATATACAACAAAGTCGTGGAAATGGATATGCTTGTGGTCATCAGCATTACAGGTCTCTTCTTCGCCGGCAGTGACCTAGATACCAAACCTTTCTTCGAAACAAGTACACTGCTGATCACCTTGATCCTGCTTGGTCGACTTCTTGTGGCTCGGGCTCGCAAAAGAGCAGTGAAGGCGGTGTCGTTGAGGTCTCTGCAAGCGTCGATAGCTATGCTCATCGACCAGACCATAGGCCGAGTCATTGAGATTGATGCGCATCACTTCAATACGGGGACAGAATCGGTAGCTCTCATTGTCTTCGGTGATTTGGGTCTTGGTTGGTCCGAAGGTTCGAGAACAATCTGCCGGCGACGCCATCGGAACCGACCATAAACTATTGTGTCGCTGTTCTGGCCACCAGTTGTCCCTGTTGCGCTGGGATTGGCAGTTCCGATGGTACTCGGTGGTCGCTAGAGGGGTGGCTGCTCGTGGAGGCGTGATCATCAAAAATGCAGATATCATCCACCGCGGCTTCAAAGTCACCGATATGGTCTTTGGCAAGACAGGAAACCTCACTGAGCCGAGCCTCGAAGTTGTGCAAGAGTTGATCTTTCCCACGGACATAGCTGATCAAGACGCCATGCTCTCTATAATCATGACGATGGTGAGGAGCAACAAGCATCCAGTGTCCAAAGCATCTGGGCAGTCAGTGTCCAGCCTTGGAATGACCACCAAACCAGAACAGGAGCTTGGGCCGAGAGTGACCCAAGATTCTAGCTCTACAGAAATAACGACTGCACCGGAAGAGAGCCCCCAGGTGTTGGAGTTGTTCCAGAATCTCCCGAAATGCATGCAGGTCTACCACTATCCCCTCAACAGGCGTAGACGTGCGATCATCGCTACAATTAGAATCAGACATTCGCTTATTCAACCATCGATCCCCGACGACTCTAGATCATCTAGAAGTTAGCAAGATACTGCTCACCACAGTAGAAAATCACCGATTTAATGCTGGCATGCTGGCAGATGTTCAGCAGAGTTGGGAGCCAGCGACCCCTTGACCGTCCCACCCTTTGATCCGTCAGAGCTGAGTCGGCTTCCTCGGAACGGAATGTGCTCTTACCTGATAGTCTGCCTTTCGGAGATCGACCAGCAGAAAGTCCACGCCAGGCTTGTGGTCTCTCTGTAGGCGCTCGTGCAAATCTTGCCGAGTGATAGCATCGGGTGATTGGTGCTATTCCTTATTAGCTGCCATCTTGCGAGTTTGTGCTGAAGACGCGTTGAAGCGTCGATATTATCAATTTTGACTGTTATAGCTGGTAGTTGAACACGCTGAGTTATGAGCGATCGTGACGTCCTTCAGGTTACAAGGCTTCTGCCGATTCGCGCAAGCATTAGAACAACGTGCAAGAATCATCTGCTAGAACAACCGTCAACTAAAAGGATGCGTTATGAGGGGCCGCTTTACATACTGGTAAACAACCTATATCTAATCTTCGCATACTTCACCAATGGAGAACGAAAACGTAAAATTTTTGAAAAGAGGGCGGGCCTGTCCAGCTGTCTGTGCTTCAGCCATGACAAAGGCTTAACCGTATCCGAGGGCAAGCTAGCAAAGCTTCACTGACCGAGACAAGACGATTATTCTGACGAAAGAGCTGGTCATCCAATTTCCGATCATTCTTATGCTGGTCAATGCCTGGCTCGATAACGCAGCCAATTTCTACCGTCGAAGCACCTTCATGCAAGCCAGCCGCAGGCTGCGATACTTCAAGTCAAAACTTTTAGAAATTCTGATTCCGGTGTTGATATCACAGAGCTGCCTTCGACGAGGGGATTACAACCAGTACGGAGTATTAGGTCTAAGAACTTCACAGTTGGTATTTTAATGGGCGGTGTTTGCCGAGTGTCTTAGTGTTATCATTGCTTATCGGTACTAGGTACGAAGAATATATCCAATAAATATTACTAAACAAAGAGCTACATCTCATTTCAAGCACGAGCAACATAAAAACGGAATGGCTAGACAGCATGCCTCTATGACGGCAGACCCCCTGTGCCTGCGAAACATGTCGGCTAACCCTTTGTAACTGGCGGTATTTCAATGACAAGCGTGGCTTCTGTAGAGCACCACGCCGATCGTCACTGATCCAGAAATCCGGCTTCCTCAGATTCCCTATAACGGCATCTTCTTGGATTCTCATTTGACCTTTGTGGTGACTTCTTGCTCGGTTTGCGTCGACACAGTCATGCTTTCATTATCTCCGTGATATGTCTCTGCCAGTTCCTCTAACGTTCGGCGTTTTGTCTCTGGAATGAGCAGCGTTGTGAAAATTCCACAGAGCATGAAAAGAGCGAAAATTTCCATGACGTGATTCAACCACTTGTTGGTTCCAGTCTTGTTCCTTAACGGTCCAATCAATGCTTGGGCAAGCACAGCGCCAACTTTTCCGGCACCAGCCGAAATACCGTGCGCTGTTGAGCGGAAACGTGTAGGATACACTTCGCCAGGGACTGAATCTGTTAGCGCTAAACTGTAGGACCTCGCTCTTCAACTTACCAATAAATGTTGTGGAATTCGCTCCGAAGTTGGAAAAGAATTGGCAGAGAACGTACAACGCCAGAAGAGAATGCGCTGATAATGAATGGTAAGCAAATCCGATGATGCAGAACAAGATTGTGAGAATAATGAAGCTGGCCATTTGAATGGGTTTGCGGCCGATAGTGTCGATGAGTGCAACTGAAACCCAGTATCCCGGTATGTTACCAGCGACAGCGAGAATCAAATTGCCAACAGCGGTGTTGTACAAGTTGTCGTAGACGTTTTTGGAGCTGGCATATCCTATTGCGCCTAGGATAGCAGAATTGTTCAAGCCTAAGCCCCAGAAGGCGACGTCGATGAAGAACCATGACCCCGCTGTCCCAAGCAAGATCTTCCCATGGCGCCATTGCCGAAAGTGCGCAAAGAATTCAGACCAGGTGGCCTTTGGCGTTGCATTTTTCCTGCGGGTCTCGGCGGCATAAGTATGGCTTTCCTCCGCCTTCCCCTGTCTCTTACCGCGGAGGTATGCCTCAGCATCTGCCCGGGCCTTCTCCACGTCCATGGTGATATCTGCGGTATACCGTGGTGTTTCTGGGATTGTCAAGCGGAAGTACACCGCCAAAAGAGCTGGGACTGTGCCGAAGGCGACAATACTGCGCCACATCTTGTCGGCGGCGAGCTGGCATCGCTCGTCGCACTGCGCAGCTGTGGCGGCCGGTAACAAGGCGTCCTTCGAAGCGACAACGCAAATAAAAGAAACCAGCGCCGCCGCCAGATTTCCGAATCCTTGCCTGCAGCTTTGGTATTAGCAAACTGTCTCCGCCTGCAATTCTTCGAGTTCTTACATTGCAAATACGGCGTTCATCAACGCCCCGCGCCATTTTACGGTTGCGAATTCCGAAGTGATGACTGAAGAAAGAGGATAGTCTCCCCCAACACCAACACCCATTACAACCCTCCAAAATATCAAGGGTCCTAAGAAGGAAACCCCAGGGCCACGACCTGATATTGTTTGACCAAATGTGCCGACCAACATTATGATCAATTCGAGGCCATACATTTTCTTTCTTCCCAATTTATCTGCAAGCCATCCAAAGAAGACTTGGCCAATGACAGCACCTGCCGTTGTTGAAAGCTTGATCGCGGTATCGGCAGATGTAGGAATCTTGTGTCCCGGAAAATATACCAGCCCAATGAGTGCTGTGATGAAGTTTGCGCTGAAAAGGTCGTAGGCATCGGTAAAGAAGCCAGTGCCAGCGACAAGAACAATCCGCAGATGCGACAGACCCACGGGAGCGCTGTCTACCTCCGCCAAAGACTTGCGTCTTTGATCGTGTACACTCAATCTGGAAGCATGAGGATTGGGAGCGGCGTCCTTGATGACCGCTTCCTTGGTAGGGAGGGTATTTAAATCCATTATGAAAAGCTTGTTTCAGCTTCACTGGAAGATAAAGAATTCTGCAGGATAAAAAGCGGTTGAGGGTCAAGAACAAGGGCATCTTGAGATATATAAGACAATGACGGCCACAACGATAAAATTTTGTTGACTTCCTCATTGAGTCCATACCAATGATGTGCGCACGTGGATGCAACCACGACGATCCATACGTGTGAGGATGTAGAAGACCAGCCAAAGCCAATCATTTCCAGTGATAGTTATCGCCCTTTCGGTGGCGGCGCAGAAAACGTTAACACGAAATCCATGGAAGCTAAATGGCTCGATCGCTAAAACAGAATACTACCTATGCATTGTAAACCTCCCATTGACATGATACTGCTCCGGTGGCCGTCAACGACTGTGGACGATCCTAAAATCAATTCCCATCCATTAACGGGTTTTACATGTGTCCAGGTAGCAAATGACAGCATCCAAGTCCAAGTGTCTTGGCAAGCACAATACTAGCCAGGTCACATCTCGCCACTGATGTTATAGTTCAACAAGCACCAGAAGCTCCCGCTAATTTTCTTGGCGCTTAGCCTTGGTGGAGCTTCTTCCAAGTGGTCATGGACTGAAGCCAATCAATAGCAAGCAATGACAAAGGACCGAAAGTATGAGTGGGGTTTAGCGCAAAACTATGTAATAGGAGATTTGAGGCCGGAGCGGCACGCAATCGGCCTTTTGCACAAATGTCTCGAGCTCATGAATAGTGCACCTTTAGCACCCTGATCCTATAACGATAAGCCCTTGAACATCAGGTGCAATCAGGTCCGAATAATTGCTGAGTATTTTGGGAAGGGGATACCCTGCCTTCACGCCGTAGAGTGTAGAAGCATATTGGTCAATAGTTAGCGACAGCCACATTATTACGGGGTGTGTTCTAGGCCGTGGTTAAGAGTTTGTCACTACTGGCACCTGATTGCTTCGCGAAAACGCTCCCTCCCCTCTCAGACAAAAGGAGTATCGCTCGGTTTGCTACGAAAATCATTTGCCAATAACCCTTGCCAGGTCTCTCATAGCTCGCTTTCACGAAGCGAGTCCGGCACAGTGTCGCACGACACATGCCTTGGGGTCGACTTCTGCTGGAATCCGGCATGGGATGTTCACAATTTACGCAGTCAGTACCAATTAGATGGAGGCGCTGACACACCAAATAGCATCTCATTCAAACCAAGGCAGGATCCCTCGGCATACTGATTTCTCGCCTTTCGGCGGATCCTGTTCAGCCCGCATGGGCTGGCATCCATCAGCTGCCTCCAGCTCCATTCGGGCTGAAACCCTTTCGAGGGTGCAGACCCTTGACTCTTATAGTAGCCTCCATTCACGGACGCTGTCTGATCATAGGCATGATTGCACACTCGGACAGACTTTGCATTCATCCCTTCCCTAAGGAAAAGGCGCTCCTGTGAAGTGAAAGCCCGGCTGTTCCTTTATTTTCTATTCCCATGCGCCGCACTACCATACCTGCTTTGCCTATATCGCAGGAACCGGATTCGGAACCTAGCATCTCTATCACACTGAACAGTCCGCTCTATATGGTCGCTGGTCGCCTTGAAAGGACATCAAATGTTGACATCTGGAGCCCACTACAGGAGATCAGCGGCGTCGTGAAGATTACAAGCAGGGTGCTCCTCACTATACAGCAGGTTCAAATTAGCTTTGAAGGTAGGATGCCTCCCGGGCTGCCTCGAAGGTCATATAGCTAACACATCGAATTACCATAGGGGAATCCAGGGTTCATACTCAAAGCCTCGACAAGGAGGATCAAAGAAACACCATAACCTTGAAATCCATATACAAAGTGGGTCATGAACCAGCAAAATAAGGATTATCTAATGATCCTCGTCCAGTTTCTAACCCAATCACTCGACCTGGTGAATTTTGAAATATCAAACGATGCAGAGTCCGGAATTTATTTCTACTCCACTCAGTTTCGCTTCATTATTTCTCAATGGGCGACACCAAAAAGCGGCAATGCTCCGAGACAGTGCCTTGTCCTTCCCCCAACCTTTTGTCATGGACTTATCTTGACGGACGATGTGGACGCTACTACCTACGCTCAACCGCTGATCGAATACAATCTTAGAGTTGTAGCGGCTCTCACTAACTTGCACAAGACGGAAGGGATGGTCAAATTATATCACCATTTGGAGATTCCTATTCGCGCCGCGTCTGAGGTGTTTCCTCCATACGATACCAATGACTTTTTCAATGACTTTGTGACCCAGCAAAGCCATCCACTTCGACCATCAATCTTTTGCTTCCAAAAATATACGATGAGTCTTACCGCGGCTGAACCTGCTCCTATACTTATGGGGGAGGGCCATACGTCCGAAAGTACGGAAATTGCAATTCGGGTCAGTGTTACACGGTCAATCAACAATGTCGATACTCGGGAGTTTGTCATGCTTTTGCAAAGAATTGGTTTCAGAATCGTACCAGGATTGCGAGCAAAAACGTTTTATTCTACTCAACCGTTCCCGAAACTGCCTGTACAAGCTCTTCTGACGGTGGATGGCCCCCATCGACTCCACGACCAGATTCTAAAGCTGGAGCAAACAAGTCGACCCTTGACTTCGTGGCGATTTGTGGAGACTGATGCTGACCCTTTAACTGGAAAATGCGATATCCCTGGGTCAACAAGTGAACACAAGGTCCATCCGATGAGAGAATGCCAGTCGTTGCTTGCAGAATGGCAGAGCGAAATCTCCTTCACCATCAAAGTGCCCAATGACGTTACCCCAACGTTCTGCAGCGCCACTGCCTCGAGGCAGTACAGCCTGATTATCCTGCTGAAAGCCACTGGTGTCCATGTCGACGACTTCGTTTTGGAAGTGCCGGTCCAATTTGTGTCTGCTCCCATCCACTCAAGCTTGACAGATTTAAGTGAACCAGTGGACTGCTTCTCCGAAGTTTCCGAAGAAAACACTCGACCATTGCAATGTTACCAGAATATGTTTGAAATGGTATCGGAGAATGACAATGAGCCGCCACCAAAATACATGTAGTCAATCCTTGAGAGTGGTCCATAGCAAAAGATAGTAGACTATCCAGACCACATCACCATTAAGGCGTCAGCAGGGTAACGTTGCAATATCTGGGATTCATGAGCTCTTCTTCCAGATGTGAGCGCCACTCAAGATTTAAAGACTCTTTAGGAACAATATAAGATACTGTTGTGACCTTGAACCCTCCAGGAGCTAATACCTTGCGATATCCTTGACCTTGGCAGTTCTCAACACCTGGGTGATACTTGCTGTATGTCTTTTGACTATCCAACTCAAATTAGGGGTTCCCTTCAATAAGAGACTGATAACAGTCATTTAATAATTCTGCGTTCAAGACGACCCGCCATTCCATTTTCGTCAAAAATTCTAGTTCCAGGATAGCAAGCTCTTTGGTACTGACACCGCCGACTTCGGCGAATATCTTGTTTTGAGGGGAGGCGTCATTCAACACTTTACTTGCAACGATCGCACTAGCGATAAGGAATCGATGCACTGTTAAGCTAGTGACAGCGAACCCAGGATAAAACGCACAAATCCTGTCGGCATAGCACGCCATACTCAGTAGTGCAGATTGAGAAAGCTTGGTGTAGGTTGTAAGGCGTTGCAGATAATCATGTATAGAAATGCTCTGAGGCGTTCGTGAATGAAATCTAGTAACAAGATATCCACTCGAGGACATAGCATCGTTATATCGGACGAGTTTCGCGATCATAGAAGATATCGATATGACTAAGTCCCGTGTGGGGCATGTCTCGTAGTGCAACGGCTTTGATCTTGGAGGGGGAGCATCTGGGCATGCTTGCTCGGACGGTGAATAGCTTGAGGCTTTGCATCGGCACGTTTCGAGTTCCTTTGTTAGAGTTGGCAAGTCTATCGTAGGATAGACAGTTTTGCACTCTTTTTCCGCATGTGCCAGTGCTATGTTAGGCTCCTGGCTTCCTTCGCGCTCGGGGCAGTGATTTCTTTGCTTGTTAGATCGTTGCACCACCGACATACAGGCGACCGAGCTTTTTAACAATTCTTCGTGCTCTTTCATTTTACCCATCCCATCCATATTCGTCACTACTGTCTTTTTCACTTGGAGAAAGTGAGATGCAGTGGTTCGATGGTGAATACTGCGCGCTTGCGTCGATCCGTTTAATTCGAGTCTTAGATGAGGAGGCACGAATTGTCTACTCACCTGATATTAAACGATACATATGGATTGAGAGAGCAAACCCTAATTGACATTTAAGGTTTGATTGGTTCGAGGAGTAGGGTGAGGTTGGGCACTTGCCGCACCTTTTGAATTGTTATATGGAAGGCGAGGAGCATATTTGATAGCCAGTCGTACATACATCTTGATTGCAATCCCAGGGAGAGGTGTGCGGTGGTCATTCTTCGAAGGAAATTCTGATACCAATGAGAGCTAACCGGAGTGGGGTCTGCATCATGCAAATCGACGTTAGTGCATAGTCCGAATCGGGGACTTCTCCAAACACAGCTAATAGTTGCCGGGCAGTGACAAAGCGTTAGCACTCGTACCTCTTCTGTTTAAACCAAGAGGCCTCAGTGGATGACGCCCGATTAGTACGAGGGTAGTTTTCATCCCCCTTGTCTGCGTGGGACCGTGGGTTGATCATACTCTACGGCATACATCTTACCGTCCATCGGCTAAGGTTATCGTCTTTCGATCGCAGTGCGACAAAGCATATTCGGTACGTCAGAATGTCAACCCCTCGCGGAGATCCGAATATCGGGGTCGATTAAGACAGTCTACGACACACCTCAAGTCTACCTACCAAAGATGACCTCGAGAATCTATCAAGTCAAGAAAAATTTGAGCACAAGAAATCAGTATATGCGGGTCTTGGGTGGTTAGACAGACTTCTTGTCCTCTGGATCATATTGGCGATTGTTGTCGGCATCCTACTTGGCAATTTCGTCGACGGCGTTGGACCAGCTCTTCAGAAGGCAAATTTGTCGACGTCTCGGTCCCAATAGGCAGGAATCATCCACGCCTCTTTTATCTCTTCACTAGCTAACTGGACTCTCGTGATATAGCTGTTGGTTTGCTGGTAATGATGTACCCGATCCTTTGCAAAGTTAAATATGAGACCTTGCATCGCGTTTTTGCCCATCGTCAGATTTGGATTCAACTGGCTTTCAGCGTTGTGGCCAACTGGATCATCGCACCTCTTCTTATGGTATGCTCAGCTCCACGAAACCCTTCTTTATCCAGTCATACGCTAATGAGAAAGCTTGGACTTGCTTAGGCTTACCTACCCGACAAGCCCGAACTTCGGAACGGCCTCATATTCGTGGGTCTGGCACGTTGCATTACCATGGTAAGCGCCTAAGTCATAATCTTTTCATTGGATATACGCTGATAAGACTGCTCAAAAGGTCCTGATCTGGACAGGCCTTACTGGGGGTGACGAGGAGTATTGCGCCATTCTTGTAGCATTCAATTCAATCCTTCAAATGATCCTCTACACACCCTTGGCAATCCTCTTCGTCAATGTTACAAGTCATGGCGAAGCCTCCCAAGTTTCATACTCCACTATCGCTAGGAGTGTCAGAGTTTTTCTTGGAATACCTCTCGAAGCTACCATCGCGACCCGCTTCATCCTCCGTGCCTATTAACGCCACTTGGTACGAGCGAAAATTCCTTAAGTGGATTACTCCGTGGTCTCTACGGGCTTCTTTACACAATTCTCGTCCTGTTCGCCTCTCAGGGGAAGCAAGTTGTCCATCAAATTGTTTCTGTTGTCCGAGTCGCTGCCCCTCTCCTAGTATACTTTGTGATCATCTTCTATTTGATGTTATTAATCACAAAGCGTCTCGGATTTGGATACAAACTAGCAGCTACTCAGAGCTTCACGGCAGCCAGCAACAACTTCGAGCTGGCTATTACTGTCGCGGTAGCCACATTCGGGGCTAACAGCGATGAGGCGCTGGCTAGCATCGTTGGGCCGCTGATTGAGGTGCCAGTTCTGATCTCGCTTGTGTATCTTGTGAGATGGGTTGCCCGTCGTTGGGACTGGAAAGACGAGTCGAAAGGAGTACGAAGGAGTTGAGAGGTTGCTTGGCATCTTTCTTGGGTGTCATCGAAGCGTGCGCAATCTGTTTCCTAGAATTTAGTAGAGTGTGAATTGGTCTCCTGTTGTCGTAAAAAACCTGTCATTTCTGGGAGGTTAAAAGTGATTGTACAAAAATCATAAGCTACGTACTGCTGCTTGACGAATGCAGCACTAATCTTAAAGCCCGCTCTGGCAGCCGTTGCCTTAGTCCTAGTGCTTTTCTATGTGAATATCTAATCTAATATAACCTGCGTGCTTGCCACACCCCCGAGCAGAGGCTCCCTAGCCTATATTGGTTCTTGGTCAGTGGCTCTCGCTCACGGTAACGATCACCAAAGAAGGCGAAGTGCGGCCGCATCATCGTATATTTCACCTGGCATCTACCTCGACCCGACTTCTTCAGCATCCTCGTATGTAAATAAGGTATAGGCCTGCGGAACCGATGACTGGTTAGGGATGGGTAAACATCCGCCACAGGAAAAGCATTACACATCCTCTGCATAAGCCACTCATTCACCACTTAGTACAGTAAAGACCGGCCTACAAGAGCAAAACAAGATGCCAAATCAACTCTGTTTACTAGTCCAGGTTTGAGTATCGTACTCGTCCATCAATCGGGTGTATTCGTCTCCTGCGCAAGCCCAGCCGCCGACACCATCACGCAATATAAAGCTCTGAACACCAACCACTTGGCGGTCCTTGATTAAATCGTCGAACCACCCAGCAGCCCGACTGCCGCGATGCTGGGACGAGCCTGGATAATACGAATTAGTCACCTGATCACCCAGAAGTTAGCAAGATACTGCTCACCACAGTAGAAAATCACTGATTTAATGCTGGCATGCTGGCAGATGTTTAGCAGAGTTGGGAGCGAATAGTAGAGACTCTGAGCAGGCAGATTTAGTGCTCCCTTGATTGTCCCACCCTTTGGTCCGTCAGAGCAGACTCGGCGTACTCGGAACGGAAGGTCCTCTTACCTGATAGTCTGCCTTTCGGAGATCGACCAGCAGAAAGTCCACGCCAGGTTTTTGGTCTTTCTGTAGGCGCTCGAGCAAATCTTCCCGTGTGATAGCATTGGGTGATTGGTTGCGAGGATTAGGGTAGGCGTCATGCCATTCCTTGTTAGCTGCTATCTTGTGAGTTTGTGCTGAAGATGCGTTAAAGCGTCGATATGTATTAATGTTGACCGTTATATGTAGTAGTTGAAAACGCTGGGTTATAAGAGATCGTGATGTCGTGCAGGATACACGGCTACTGCTGATTCGCGCAAGCATTAGAACAACGTGTAAGAATCATCTGCTAGGACAACCGTGAACTAAAATAATGCATTATGAGGGGCCGCTTTACATACTCTTCGTATATGAGAACGAAAAAGTAAAATTTTCGAAAGGGGGTGGGTCTGTCTAAGCCGTCTGTGCAGGTTTTGACTAATCACAATTCAGCCATGACAAAGGCTTAACCGTATCCGAGGGCAAGCTAGGAAATCTTCACTGACCGAGACCAAAAGACGATTATTCTGACGGAAGGGCTGGTCACCCTTCAAGCCAGTTCGTAACACATCATCCAATTTCCGATCATTCTTATGCTAGTCAACGCCTTGCTCAATGACGTTGCCAATTTCTGCTGCCGGGATATCCTCGAAATCGAAGTTGGAGTGGTTAACAAGGCCTAGAGCTCGATCGAGCTGCTTATCACGAGAAGACTCTCTAAAGAAGCGTTTCATAACATTACTTTGTGCACGTGCCATGACTACGCTGGCAGAAGGGAATAAGTGCATGACCGTTTCGTGACAGCCTATCATTCGTCCAAATGCCACGGTTCAAACTATCGACACGCTCACAGCGGTGATGTTTATTGGCAAATGCTTCCGATATCTGATATGGACGGGGTTTTTGACCGCTTACGTCTGCTCACGCTAGTCGAAGGAGGAGACGACGTGTATATGAATAAAATCTCTCACTGCTGACCCTGTTATATGCAACCGGTTGTCTCAGTGTCTTGTTCGCATCTGCTTCAGACAGAGGTATCCTAGATGGTTAACCCGAAGCATAGGGACGTAGAACAGAATATAGATACTTAGATAGACAATGCCTATTTGCTTAGAGGACTACCCTATGTTCCAATAAATGACAATGTGCAACGGCTGGGGTGCATGGTCCTCTGATTACCCGTGCCAATCACTGCAGTCATCTCCATATCTCCGTTATAAGCACCATGACCGTGAACGCGACTATTGTGAATCATGGCAGTAGGTGCACTCAGAGCCGATAGTGTCCTAACGGGTCCTTGAGTTGTTCCGACCGCAGCCATCCGACTTGTCGTTTCTTCGTGGTTTTGCTGGCGCATTTGTCGTGTGAGTCGTTCTCGGTGAACCATCAGATTCGTCACATTAACGGGACAGTAGCCTGGTGGTAAGGCTGATTTCTTGCACATGGGGCATAAGGAGGAGTTGTTGCGGAGAAAGAGGTCGATGCATTCGGGGTGGAAGATGTGGTTGCAAGGGAGTTCGCGGATGGTAGTTTCGCTATGGATGAAATCGTTGAGGCAGATGGGACAGGCTGGCTGAAAAAATGGTTCTTGACATGTGGCTGCTTTGCCGGGCGTGGATGAGACACCTTCTGCTTTCGAGATGTAAGTATATTTCGGCAATTTGTCTAGGGCATCTTGAGGAACGTTGAGGCGTGTGATTCCGAGAGCTTCAAGGTCAACTTCGCCCCTCGCGATGCGCAGGGAGAGGAGGGTGCGCTGCCGTCGTTGGATCACAAAGGTAAGAAGGAGAATGGCAAGGAAGATGGCAAGTGTGGTGATCACGAAGACCCATCGGCCATCCAGCGAGCCATGGCCAGACATTTCGAAATGACTGAGTGCCTCATCACATGCGTCCCATATATTTTGAGAGTGTCTCGGCCTTCGTGCCTACGCTGACGTCCGCTACTATAAATCCCATCGATTCGTTGTTGAGATTCCGCGTCTATAGGAACTGCATCCATCTAGGCCTTTCCTCGTCTACAGAGCTTATCGGCCCAGACGTCGAGCGATGTTTTCCCACTACCCCTCCGTATTGCTACTGGTTCTTGTCAGCATCCATTTCTGCGGGGCGGGAAACACTGCTTGACAAGACTTCCGCATTCATTATCGAGCATATAGGGTTGACATCGAGGAAGGGACTTGAATAGAGCCAATTATGGACGCTTAGTGACAAAGCGCTAGACTCCTTCCGAGCGCCAAGAAGAATAGCTTGCCTTGTGGCCCGCGCATGCCAAGTCATTGGCATTTTACTATCTACGGCGTGAATCAACGCGGATCAGAAAGTGGTATATCAGAAAGGGTCTGGATTGTCCTTTGCTGACCAATACAACCGGATCCTTCACCAATGTCTCGATGAATTTTGCGCCACAGACGGATCTAGTTGAGTCTATCACTTTGTCACTGAACACACCTAATTCGCGCTCAGTTGTATCATGTGCCCCCGCAGGCCATGGGACCGCTAGACTCAAAGCAGAAACCATCTTTACTTTACGGGGTGGTATGCTCTGTCCACGCGGCTTCACTGATCGCTTCGTACTGTGCCGGAGACCCACCAACACCCTCTCTGCTCCACAGTTGGGTCATGCCGATTCAAAATCACCCTTGATGATGAGCTCGATTTGGGCGTGGGACAGGTTTGTCCTCGCCCAAAATATTCAGCGTCAACGTCACCGCAGTCGGCCACAGGGGTAAGCGTTGGCTAATACTTTGTCGCATAAGACGCCTGATTCGCTAGGACAGAGCCGGTCTTCTCACTTTCACGCGGGCAACGACGCTCGCTCTACAATGCTACGGGCTTCGCCCAGTGGACTCGCTTGGCCTGCGGAGTGGTTGATAGATATCGGTTCGACTGTACCTCGTGCCTTATCTATAGGCGGTAATAGCAGATACAATGGCGACTGCGGATGAATGACAGCGACCCAAGGGGGAAAAGAAATGTAATCTTGGTGACTCTATCTACGAGGCTACATTTACTCTGCCCTCGTCCTTTCAATTTCAACAACAGGAGTGAACAACTCTCATTTGCGCCATGAAACACTCGTTTCGGTGCTTGCAAGAATGGGATCGAACATTCGAACCTCGTGCCTACAAAATGATGGAATATGTCCGACTACCGACAAGGAGAGCCACCAAGACGAGTGTAAGTTATTCTGATACAGCTTCCTTGTTCTATCTGGACTCACACCGTGAACAGTCACATTGACGAGAATGAAAGACCTGGGGAAGCTGCTTCAAGACCAAGGAAAGTACGAGGAGGCGGAGCAGATTATCCGGCGAGCGCTGGCAAGTTATGAAGAAAGCACTGGGACTGGATCGACCGGATACGCTGATATGCGTGAGCAACCTGGCGACAGTGATTCAAATACAAGGAAAGTACGAGCAGGCAGAGGAGATAAATCGACGAGCGCTGGTAGGGTACACAAAGGCCTTAGGAGCAGATCATCCTCACACCCTGAGGAGTATGAGCAATCTGGCAACGGTGCTTCAGGACCAAAGAAAGTACGCGGACGCGGAGGAGATAAGCCGGCAAGCGCTGACGGGATTTGAGAACGCATTAGGAGCAGACCATCTTGACACGCTGACTTGTGTAGGCAATCTTGCCATGGTGCTTCAAGATCAGAAGAAGTACGAAGAGGCAGAAAAGATGCACCGCAGAGCGTTGACAGGGCACCAAAAGGCCCCAAGAGCGGAATATGTCCCCTGTCAGCAGAGAGACTCTTATACCGGGCCACAGATGATTGCTACGTGTTTTCTGTAAACTGATACACCCACGGATTCTGTACTTGCTTGCCTCTTGGTCCGTGCCTAGAGGCAGCGTATTCGAAAAGACTGTCAAAATGCCCTGCCCCAAGTCAAACGGTGGGTTAAAGAACAACGAATCAGGAGGGTTCAGTGACGAAGCGCTGGACTCCATCGGGCATTTGGCCCCCCCCTCAATTCGACTGGCCGCAATCGGGCGTGACCGCCAATAAGGATCCCCATGATATTGACTTGCGGCTAATGGTGGCGCCAACCTAACAGAGTCAAAGCGGACGGTACCTTTTTCTGTGAGTACCCCTGCTATATCGTATCCCTCTGGACTTGCCTTTCACGAAGATTCTCGTTCCCCGGGAAAGGCTGATACTTAGTCACCGATAAGGTCCCATTCGCTCATGTATTTCCTCCACACACCTCTTTTCTGCCTCGCACGAATTCTCTGCACGTGACCCCAGTTTCTCGTCCTTCAGACAGCGAATCTAACGGCGACGGTGACACACCACCCCACACGATACCCGATGCCTTGGAAAGGCCCTCGATTTTGTTGCTCTACTAAACCTATTGGCATGCATTTTGCTTCCCTCCTCCGTGCCTCAATGGTCATGTGTATCCCAGAGGTCAGTTTTATTTCTTCAACTTAGCATTACTGTTCCCATAATGTTTGAGAAGTACACCAACCTATTTCAAGCAGACAACGCATGATTCAAGCGTCACCCAAAGCATATATTTGCCCTATATCCTTTAATGAGTGAAAGAAAAGGTCGGACGAAGCAGGTTGGACCTCGTACGTGATAAGCCTAATCCACTTACCTTCAGTTGAGATGTCTGATATCGCCCAAGGAAAGTCCGCAGCACAATCTGCCTCCCATTCTCTGGCTGTCAAGTCAAACTATGGATGCATCAGGGACGGAAGCCACTCCGATCATGGCCTCAACTATCCAGAATCGTTTGTCTCCGACACATTTTCGAAACAGAGAACACATGCGATAAACGAACGAAATCGCAGAGACCGGCTTTCTCAAGCAATTCGAGCCCTCCAAAGCGTAGTCCCGCAAATGGATTCGGTCGAAATGCAGAAGAAAGGGCCACCTAGAGCGATTACGGTGGAAAAGGCAATCGAATATATTGTTACACTTCAGCGAGAAGTGGATCGACTCCGCAAAGAATCTTCGGCCATTACTCAAGACGCCGAGAATCTCTCCGACCCGAAACCAGCATCCAACAATCCCGCCTGTAGTTGAAGCTATGGGCTTTTCTGTACAATGCTTGGGATCCCGCTAATGGGCCCTGGATCGCTGATCCTTAGCATAGGATTAATGAAGTTCATTATTCGCAATGGATACCCAGCTTTCGAGGTTACGACTATAGCTACCTAGCCTTCACCCTATTTTCGCTCTTAAGAGTTCATTCATGGGCTTTTCATGCGGCGCGCTCCTTCCGTGGGTGCTACCATGTGACATCACCGTATACGAACAGTCTTTCTCGGCCGCGAACTGCACTACCTGCACCCAATTTGA
>NW_015622822.1:0-4266 GCF_000835515.1 Exophiala oligosperma
TGTCGTCCGTAGTCTCTCTTCGAAAATCTTCCGGAGTCATCACAATAGGGACTGGATAGTAAGTTTCCTACAATATTCTTAGTTAGGATGTAGGATGTAGAGGGTAAAAGCTCACCATATCTTCTTGACGAGGAGGCCAACTGGAAACGAAACAACTTGAATACACCGTACACTTCCCCTTCCGGCGAACAGCGATATATAGATCTGCGTCATATAATTCAACAGTCTCATTGCATTTTCTAAGGAGACTGCGTTTGCGCTTCTCGAAATTCTCGTTCGCTCTTCGCCCACCACTCTTTTTTGGGACGCTTCCTTCTCTTTTATCTCGCTTTTCAAAAGCCTGCAAGGTCGCATGAGCTGCGGATACTGAAGACATTATCACTCGAGGGCGACTGTGGCGACAGAAGTTTAGGAGGTATCTTTCGCATGGACGGCGGCGATCGTCCCGCAGGTATCAAGGACTTCATTTGTCGTGACCCTGATGTCCTCTCTTTCAGAGGGGACGAGAAATAGGCCATTGCCTTCTCTCATACAGGTCACCGATTTGGGAGGCAATGGCAAATCCGCAGCTTTGAATGGTATAGTACAGAACCGTTTTCTCTGGAAGTGAATGGGAATGTTGGAGCCCAAAAAGGGGCCCTCGAAAGACATCCAACGACGTCAGCCAGAACCACAGGTCATGGGAACGGGCCCTCTTCTAGGGATCGTTTTCGCTGTAAGGAGAACGGTTGTGCAAAGGAGAATTTGACCACAGCCTTCCATGGTGCATTCAGTGTCTTTCCGATGCCCCAGCGAACTTTGTTTTTCTACCTCGCCTCGCACGCGAAATGGGAATCTCGGTCAACCATAGTGACACTAGCGCAACTTGCATTTTGCGCTCTGCGCGTTCCCGTAACTACTGGCATTGTGTAGCTCCGCTTCTGCATGCGACAGAGGTTGCCCTCGACAGTCCACGAGGCAAGGGATATGCAATCCTTAGTGAATGTCACGAAGTGACCTTATGGCCGCAGGCTGTGGCATGGTAGAGAAAGGTGTCCCGACGACTTGGCACAGATACTAGTGGACTACTGGAGCCATAAGAGGCAAGTCACGTGATGTGCCCAGCATTGATCAGTAGGAATGGCTATTCCCAATACGTAGGGGGGGAGCACGCTGTACAAGGAAATGGCTATTCCCAGTACGTGGGGAGAGCGCACTGAACCAGGAAATGTTATTCCTGGTACGAAGGGGCGTTCGCGTGGGACGCTTTTAACAGAGTCTGCAATTAACCCAATGGGAAGCATCTCATCCTGACGATGGGGAATTTCCAACGGACTTCGCGTGTTGAAAAACCTCGTCCCGCCCAGAGAGACCGCCGCACTCCCCCATCATGGTACCGTCGAGCCCTGCTTATCAGTTTCAAGGAGAATGGAGAAGTGAATGCCTATGACTTTGACGAGGATCTTTCAGAGCTGGAAGAGGACAAGGAACAAGGGACAGATGATATCGAGCCGTTCCAGAGCGAGGACAGGGACGATCCGGGCTGCGAGTGCGATGATGAAGACTTAGAGTGTAACTGCAAGTTTGAGAACGATAATATGGGCGAAGATGACGGGTCGGAGAGATCGTACGACGGCTCTGATGCCGATTACTACTACGAGCTGAAAGAGGAGCGCGATGAAAGGAAGCAGGCGAAGCTACGGGAGCGGAAGGAGAAAGAACGACAACGAGATATTGAGAAGACCAGGGAAGAAGAAGTTCGCGTTGCATACAGATCTCTCAACAAGGCTGAGAAGGAACGCAAGACAGTCCCGGCCGGACCACTTGCTGGTCAGAGTTTCCAGCTGTTCTGCAGCGATCATGTTGACCTTTTTTACTCCGATTTCTACGTGACCAAAAGAGTGGACTTTTACTACCTCGACGACACAAGCAATCCCGGTCGACACAACCAGAAGCCTGGACGCGAAACTGACATGTTATATGGCGACGTGTATCTCAATGCAAATGCCAACTGCAACTTTGGCCCGTTCTGCCCCCCGAAGCGAGCGAGTCGGAAAGCTTTCAAGGTCAGGAGCTGCGATGGCATGTACGAGCTGTCGTTCAAGTTCCTCGGTGGTGGTTACCTGAAGCTGAGAGTCTACCGGGAAATATTGTTCATGAATCCATACAGCCCGAGCTCCCCAGCTCCTCCCGCGGCTGCTCCGGAAGTGTTCGAGTTCGTTGGCATCAGGCGCGATCGCGAGAAGGAGAAAGGGGAACGGCAGGAGAGGATGACAAATTCGCGCCGCTCGCCATCGCCCCGCGAGAGTTGGTTTGAGATGAACCATCCCATGGGATCTTGGAGCATCCAATAAGCCCAACTAAGCGGAAGGATGTCTTTCTGGCGAAGAAGCCATGGCCGGCGTGCTAGACCTTGACAATATGTGCAATCCCGTCTGTGGAAACAAAAGCTGACCTATGGGAGATAACTATGGGATTGACTTGGACGGTATCGAGGGCGTGGCATGTTCTCCCAACCTGGCCGGGTCCGAGAACAACGGAATCGATTTGGACCAACTCACCCCTTTTGAAAATGGGATCAACAATAGGACAGTATCTCCGGGACCAGGGCGGATCCTGGCAGGCTGCATAATATTCAACTGTTTCCCGCTGTTTAACGTTACACCATCCAAAGTCGGATACGACCTCTCAGTGTGATACAGGACTAGAATTTCTCCTGACAACGTTTCGAGCGCTGTGGGTTCGAGGAATGTGCTGCAGGGACCGCGACAATGGAGGAAGGCGGCTTTGCCTGTGGTCATGAGATATTAATTAGCGACGGCACGCATATAATGGACAATTAGAGGATTCGCTACATTCATCGCGTTGATCATATGTTTGACTCACTGCGTTCGGTCTGGGTGACTGCATTGTGCGATTTCAGCACTGCCACGGTATGGCCGCCATTGCTCGTTCTCCATGAGCCATCCTGCTAGGACACCTGCCTGGTCAAGAGCTTCCTTACTAGAGACACTAGCACTCATATGACTAAACGCTGTGTGACGTTGCGGTGCAATTCAGTCGTGTTCAGGTTTTGTGTCGTTTGTGTTCCCGTTCAAGTCTCTGCAAAGATCAGATGTCGTCACGTGCCCCACTTAGATTCCTCTACTTACTCCTATAATTAGAATACCGCGGCGTCCTGTTCCAAGAAGTCTTGGCGCGTACCCATCTGCGCTTTCTCAGGTACACTTTCCAAGGGGCACTTCCCTACCTGCGTCGATAAACCACGTGCCTTGACCACGTGCCTCCTAATGAGGGGTCTTGGGAGGTACGCTGTCCCAGCACAACCTGTCCTCAGCCAAACCTGTCCCCAGACGCAGCCTGTCCTCAGCCACAGCCTGTCCTCAGCCACAACCTGTCCTCAGCCACAACCTGTCCTCAGACACAACCTGTCCTCAGCCAAAGCTGTCCCCAGACGCAGCCTGTCCTCAACCACAACCTGTCCTCAGCCAAACCTGTCCCCAGACGCAGCCTGTCCCCAGACGCAGCCTGTCCCCAGACGCAGCCTGTCCTCAGCCACAACCTGTCCTCAGCCAAACCTGTCCCCGCCATAACCTGTCCCAAGCACAACCTGTCCCCAGACGCAACCTGTCCCCAGCACACTTTCTTCTTTACAAGATTGGGTAAGTTAATTATAAAGACTTGAATATACTGACTAACAATGCAGTATTGAAATATTGGTCCTGTACTGGAACAGGAGGTGTGATCGTTGCAACGGGGGTGTTAGATAAGCTGACGGAACCCGCCAGGCTGGAGGGACCCTTTTGCGGGCTGGTAAAGTCGCATATAATTGGTTAACTACTGGTTCCCATTTTCGGGTCCGCTGAGGCTTAGCGTAGTCATGGTGGGCTGGCTTGTAAACTAGAGGCCGTCGATCTGACGCCACACCTTAAGTGACGCCATACTTAAGTTAAACCATCTTGATTAACCACAGCAAGAAGATCTACTTAGTGTTGTTCAATTTTTGGGAACCTTCGTGGTTCCCAATTTTCTACTCCCGACCAGTATTGAGGCATCCGCCTGCGTACCAGGAAATGTTATTCCTGGTCTAGGGCAATCACCTAAGTACCAGGAATAGCATTTCCTGGTCCAGTGCGCTCTCCCTTCGTACCAGGAATAGCATTTCCTGGTCCGGTGCCTCTCCCTTCGTACCAGGAATAACATTTCCTGGTCCAGTGCTCTCCCCACGTACCGGGAATAGCCATTTCCTGGTCCGGTGCCTCTCCCTTCGTACCAGGAATAACATTT